>NC_069504.1:500784371-500972980 GCF_027579735.1 Bombina bombina
AGGTCTGGCCCTGGTGGTTGGGGGCCCTTTGTTTGGCCCTTAATGTTGGGGGTCCTGGCTCTGGAGGTTGATGGGCCTGTTGGGATTAGGACAGGGAGGCTACCATGTTCATTTGCATAAATTAGAATACATTTGGGTCAGTGTTTTTTCAGTTTTCCTGGGGCCTTGATTGGTCAGTCTGCCCCTGGTGTGCAGTAGGGTAAGAGTGTACAGTGAGGGCATGACAGGTCAGGGCCCACCAGCAGGGCTATCACGGCCCGGTACTGGGCCACGGCCCGGCTGTTGAGAAACCAGGCTCTAATTGAATCATAAAAGAAAAAAAAAACATAATTTATGCTTACCTGATAAATTTATTTCTCTTGTGGTGTATCCAGTCCACGGATCATCCATTACTTGTGGGATATTCTCCTTCCCAACAGGAAGCTGCAAGAGGATCACCCACAGCAGAGCTGTCTATATAGCTCCTCCCCTAACTGCCACCTCCAGTCATTCGACCGAAGACAAGCAAGAGAAAGGAGAAACCATAGGGTGCAGTGGTGACTGTAGTTTAAAAATAAAATATACCTGCCTTAAAATGACAGGGCGGGCCGTGGACTGGATACACCACAAGAGAAATTAATTTATCAGGTAAGCATAAATTATGTTTTCTCTTGTAAGGTGTATCCAGTCCACGGATCATCCATTACTTGTGGGATACCAATACCAAAGCTTAAGTACACGGATGAAGGGGGGGACAAGGCAGGTACTTAAATGGAAGGTACCACTGCCTGTAAAACCTTTCTTCCAAAAATACCCTTCGAAGAAGCAACTAAATTACACCACATCTCTCTAACTGCTTCCATGCTTGTCGAGAGCTGCAAGAGAATGACTGGAGGTGGCAGTTAGGGGAGGAGCTATATAGACAGCTCTGCTATGGGTGATCCTCTTGCAGCTTTCTGTTGGGAAGGAGAATATCCCACAAGTAATGGATGATCCGTGGACTGGATACACCTTACAAGAGAAATGGGTTTATCTCAACTTTGTATGTTTATAAAATTTTTGATGTGAAGAAAGTCATGTTATTTCTACAGACTCAAATTCTGGAAGAGCATAACATTGTGAATACATATAGTGTACAAAAAGAATTAAACCGTGATGAATAATATAAAGCCTCAGGCTACATAATTAAAAAATAATCCTTATTTCAGGATGAATAACTTTTGGATTATAATGCATAGATTTTCCCTCAAAAAACATTTTATTTAACCCTTTCCTGCCGGGGTTAAAGTGTCTACATCGGAACAACTGTTCCGATGTAGACAAATTGAAATAACATGATTGTGCACCCGATCACGAGATTTCAATTATTGGATCGGGTCTGGGGGGCGTCCCTATAACCCTAGGAATGCCCTCCAGACCGCGATCAAATCCAGGAAGCGCAGTAGGCTTCAGGATGGCCGTTGGCTATGACGTTCTATTCCATCATAACGGCTCTAAAGCCTGGTGTAATTATGACGGAATAGAACGGCATAACGGCGTTAAAAGGTTAAAAACACAAAACAAAAACAACCACCCTATTTAAATAAATAAAAATCTGATTAATTTAAAAAAAACAAAAAAACAACAATTTATGCCTACCTGATAAATTAATTTACGGTGGTGTCCACGATCACACCTGGGAATTACTCTCTCTTACCTTAGGAGGAGACAGATTCCCAAACCACAAGAGCTCTATAAAACCCCTCCCACCTCATAGGTACCTCAGTCTAACATATAGCCAAGCAAAATGAGGTAGGAAAAAGCAATGAGACAAAAAAAGATGTAGAGAAAAAAAAAAAAAAACAAAGGGTGGGGCCTAGTGGACTCATCATCTTGAAAGAAATGAATTGATCAGGTAAGCATAAATTATGTTTTCTTTTATATAGGTGGTGAGAGTCCACGATCCATTACTCCTAGGAACAAATACCCAAGCTAAAAAGTCCACGAGTAATGATACATAAAGAATGGAATTTAATAACCTCTTTTTCACTGGAAAACTAAATCCACGACCCCACAGAAACACAGAGATCTTTTTTTTTAACACACTTAAAACAAATCAATCAGGCAAAAATATATATCCAAACTGAGACAACTACCTGAAGGACCTTCCTACCAAAAGCTTCCTCAGAAGAAGCAAACACATCAAAACAGTAGAATTTTTTAAAAGACCAAGTAGCTGCTTTGCTAATTTTGTCAACTGAAGCCTCATTCATGAAAGCACAAGTAGTGGCAACTGACCTAGTAAAATGAACAGTGGAGGCTCACCTGCCTACAAGTAAGCCTTATGAATAAAAAAATGTTATGCTTGTAATGCTTTGTATGAAGACAAAATTTAGATATTTTCGGAGACAGTTAAGGCTGTTATTCGAGGTGAGATTGAGGCATATCTTTGTTGTCTGAAAAGGAAGTATAAACAAATAGAAAGGCAACTTGCAAGTAGTGTTAAGAACAAATATAATGCTTATGTCACCAATACAACTAGAGTTTACTGGGACAGATATGTAAATGGGAAAAATACAAAGAGATACATTTTTAAACCAACAGCTAGATCAAGAGGATGTGAGACAAAAATATATATATGGGGGGTTTATGGGTAGATCAGCCAAATATTTAGCTTGAATATATAAACAGAGGTCAAAAAATATTATTACAGCTATTAAGGGTATCAATGGAAGAGCTACAGACAATACAAAAATTAAAAAGTTTTCCTAGATTTTTTAAGAATCTTTATAAAGAAGGAATAGTTGATCAAGATCAATATAGAATATTCTGGAAAAGTGTGAAGCTGCCTGGGATCCAACAAGAAATAATAGAATTAAACGCACCAATCTCTGTAAGGACATTTCAGATAGTATTAAAGCTGTAAGAGAAAGATGAGAGAAGCGCAGCATAGATCTTAGTCCAGTTTAAAACAAATTTTAATAAAGATGCCCCATACACGTATACAGGCTACTCACAGGATATAATAAAAAAACAGGCACATCATAAATAGAGATGAGTCGTGGTACAAATTCAGGCATAAAAATACATGCAGTATGCAGGAACGCTGTCAATTGCAGTATATCTCAGCTGGGAAACTCTTAAATAAATGCACAATATGCAAGGCGGCTAGAGCAAGTGAATCACAAATGATAATGAAACACAAAGTCTAGCCGTAGGGCACTGCAATAATAAGTGCACAACCTTCAGCCGTTCTGACACTTGAAATTTTTTTTATACTCCTCAAGTCGTCAGTGCCTCACAGGGTAAAACAAAAAGTCTCTAAATCTCGACGTGCGTTTCGTTCCAGAGTTGCAGGAACTTTTTCAAGAGTGAAGAGACTTACCGATTACCCTGTCTTTTAAACCATCACAGGAAATAAGGGTCACGCTAAATAGCGACTTCTGATTGGGTGGACACAGTGGCCAATGGGTAACTCCCTATTGTAGCTGTTAATGTAAAGCTAATATCAAAGTTACGCTGTAAGGTGTTCTATAATTGGTCAGCAATAAGCTGTAACGACCAATAATGAGCTAACAAATGTGGTTGTAAATTTGTTTCTAGTTTCTAAATAGTAGCGATATACGCTTCAAACACCATCAAAAGATTATTAAAAAATACATATTTTCTTACTAAATTTGATGGTCTCTATGAATTATTTCAGGGAAGGTGCTATTAATTCATTCCGGTAGGTTTATTAGAAGGAAATCATCTAAAAGAACTATATTTTAAAAAACTGATTATAAAAACAATAAAAAGTATGTGTATATAATCCATAGCAAAACACCACAAAAATGAATTGACCATAAGGTATAGAACATGATATAAGTTAAGCATTTATCATACAGAGTAAATATTTTTAAAATATGAAATCAAAATCATAAATTTATTAAATATATAAAATATCTAATAAATAATTACAAGCAAGAGTATAGATAGACTAATCCTTTAACTTATTAAGTAAGGAAAGCTTGAATGTCTAAATCCACATTTAGACTGTTAGGTTGTAGACTATTTAATTTTTTAATCCAAAAGGTTTCTTGTCGTAATTTAAGTAACCTATTTGTATCCCACTTGTTTGGGGGGACCCATTCCACAATCTTAATCTCCAAACAGTTAGGGTCTTGATTATGAGCTGATTTAAAATGAGCTGACACACTATGGGTTTCCAAATCATTTTCAATATTGTTGAGATGTTCTCTAAATCTATATTTTATTTTTCTCTTGGTTCTACCAATATAGATTAAGTTACATAACCAGGTTAATTGATAAAAACAAGTCATGATGCATGTACATCTATTCTTGCATGTGAATTCTCTACTATTATGGGAATTAAAAAAGCGGGTGTGGTTTTTACTAATATGAGGACACATCACGCAATTCTTTGTTTTACAACTATAGAGGCCAGGTGAGGTCCCAAACCATTGTACAACATCATGTTTGGCTTTATTTTTTCATTTTGTAGGTGTCAAAAAGTTTTTAATGTCCCTATTTTTTCTAAAGCATGCTTCTGGAATTGGGACTAGCATACTCTTTAGAATTGGGTCTAATAAAACTTGCCAGTGTTTGGTGAGAATTCTTCTAATTTGGTGATGTGCTGTATTGTATTTAGTCACAAATTCAGGATTTGAATCCCTATTTGTAGAGGTATCTTTTTTTGTTGTTTTTATTAATCATAGTCTTCCTGTCCATTTTATCTACCCTATCCTTAGCATTTGTTAATACTTAGTTACTGTAACCCTTTTCCTTGAAATTGGCTGTCAAAATAGCTGCCTTATTTTCATAGTCTACCTCCTTAGTATTGCGCTTTAATCTTTGGTAATGGCCAAATGGGATGTTATTTTTCCATGGTTTCAAATGGCCATTATTAGCACTTAGGAGCCCGTTTCGTTCAGTGGGTTTCCTATATTTTTTATTGCAACAGTATTGTTTTCTTTATTTACATAAAGGGTAATAAAGGGTAAGGTCTAAGAAGTCTATAGATATATTTGAATAATTGTGTGTAAATTTTAAATTATAATCATTGTTATTGATATATTTAGTGAATTCTTCCACACTATTAATATCTCCCTGCCAAATTAAAATAATATCATCAATGTACTGATAAAAATTGATAATATGACTGCCATGGGGATTATTTGTCCAGATAAAATTTTCTTCGAAATCAGACATGTATAAATTCACATAAGTAGGGGGGCAAATGTAGTCCCCATGGCAGTACCCTGTATTTGCTTATAAAAAATATCCTCGAACATAAAATAATTATGATTTAAAATAAAGTGCATAGAGTCTATTAAAAAATCTTTAATTCCTAGTGAGTTCACCTTTTAGGCATTCTTCCTTTACTCTGGCTAAACCCTTCTGATGTTGGATACTGGTGATGACAAGTCATAAGTAATCTAAATAAAAGGTTGTAGATAGTGATCAATGTACTTTGATAAATTGTCACACGGTGGGTTATCTGCATCCTTGTGGATTTTAGGTAAATGATAAAAGCAGGTGATCTTGGGGTATGTCTCAAATATAATTAAACTCATTCGGCTAGATTACGAGTTTTGCGGTATGAGTGAAAAAGCAGCGTTAAGGCTCTTTTTCACTACCGCTGGTATTACGAGTCTTGCATGTTTAGGGGCACCGCACACTTTTTTTTGCCTTAACGCAACGTAATTTCCGCAGCTTTCAAAAAGTCCTTTTTCAATGGGACTTCCTTTGCGCCAGTATTACGAGTCTTCCTGGGAGGCTAAAAAGTGAGCGGTACACCATATACCGCCAAAATCAATACCGTAAACTGAAAGTCAGTATTTATGTTTTTTGCGTTACAAAGCTGTAGCATAAAACTCATAACTAAAGTGCTAAAAAGTACACTAACACCCATAAACTACCTATTAACCCCTAAACCGAGGCCCTCCCGCATCGCAAACACTAAAATAAAATTATTAACCCCTAATCTGCCGCTCTGGACATCGCCACCACTAGAATAAACATTAACCCCTAAACCGCCGTACTCCCGCATCGCAAACAAAAAAAAGGGCTTTTTGCAGGGCATTGCCCCAAAGAAATCAGCTCTTTTACCTGTATAAAAAATACAAACAACCCCCCAACAGAAAAACCCACCCCCCACACAACCAACCCCCCAAATAAAATCCTAACTAAAAAAACCTAAGCTCCCCATTGCCCTGAAAAGGGCATTTGGATGGGCATTTAGCTCTTTTTCAGTGCCCAAACCCTAACCTAAAAATAAAACCCACCCAATAAACCCTTAAAAAAACACTAACCCCTGAAGATCCACTTACAGTTTTTGAAGACCCGATATCCATCCTCAACGAAGCCGGCAGCAAATAGAATGCAAGCTCAATCCTATTGGCTGATTGGATCAGCCAATAGGATTGAAGCTCAATCCTATTGGCTGATTGCAACAGCCAATAGGATTTTTTCAACCTTAATTCTGATTGGCTGATAGAAATCTATCAGCCAATAGGAATCTAAGGGACGCCATCTTGGATGACATAATTTAAAGGGAAACCTCATTCGGAAGAAGATGTTGATTGAAGAGGATGCTCCGCGCCGGATGTCTTGAAGATGGACCCGCTCCGCGCCGGATGGATGAAGATAGAAGATGCTGTCTGGATGAAGACTTCTGCCGCTTCGTTGAGGACTTCTGCCGGCTTCGTTGAGGATGGATGTTGGGTCTTCAAAAACTGTAAGTGGATCTTCGGGGGTTAGTGTTAGTTTTTTTTTTAAGGGTTTATTGGGTGGATTTTATTTTTAGGTTAGGGTTTGGGCACTGAAAAAGAGCTAAATGCCCTTGTAAGGGCAATGCTCATCCAAATGCCCTTTTCAGGGCAATGGGAAGCTTAGGTTTTTTTAGTTAGGATTTTATTTGGGGGGTTGTGTGGGTGGTGGTTTTTACTGTTGGGGGTTGTTTGTATTTGTTTTTACAGGTAAAAAAACGGATTTCTTTGGGGCAATGCCCCGCAAAAGGACCTTTTAAGGGCTATTGGCAGTTTAGTTTAGGCTAGGGTTTTTTTTATTTTGGGGGGGGGGGCTTTTTTTTATTTTGATAGGGCTATTAGATTAGGTGTAATTAGTTTTAATATCTGATAATTTCTTTTTTCTTTTGTGTAATTTAGGTTTTTTGTTGTTGTAATTTAGTTAATTGTATTTAATTTATTTAATGGTAGTGTAAGGTTAGGTGTTAGTGTAAGACAGGTTAGGTTTTATTTTACAGGTAAATTTGTATTTATTTTAGCTAGGTAGTTAGTAAATAGTTAATAACTATTTAGTAACTATTCTACCTAGTTAAAAACATAATTTATGCTTACCTGATAAATTTATTTCTCTTGTAGTGTGTTCAGTCCACGGGTCATCCATTACTTATGGGATATATTCTCCTTCCCAACAGGAAGTTGCAAGAGGATGACCCAAGCAGAGCTGCTATATAGCTCCTCCCCTCACATGTCATATCCAGTCATTCGACCGAAACAAGACGAGAAAGGAGAAACTATAGGGTGCAGTGGTGACTGGAGTTTTAATTAAAATTTAGAACTGCCTCAAAAAGACAGGGCGGGCCGTGGACTGAACACACTACAAGAGAAATAAATTTATCAGGTAAGCATAAATTATGTTTTCTCTTGTTAAGTGTGTTCAGTCCACGGGTCATCCATTACTTATGGGATACCAATACCAAAGCTAAAGTACACGGATGATGGGAGGGACAAGGCAGGAACATTAAACAAAAGGAACCACTGCCTGTAGAACCTTTCTCCCAAAAACAGCCTCCGAAGAAGCAAAAGTGTCAAATTTGTAAAATTTTGAAAAGGTATGAAGTGAAGACCAAGTCGCAGCCTTGCAAATCTGTTCAACAGAGGCCTCATTCTTAAAGGCCCAGGTGGAAGCCACAGCTCTAGTGGAATGAGCTGTAATTCTTTCAGGGGGCTGCTGTCCAGCAGTCTCATAGGCTAAACGAATTATGCTACGAAGCCAAAAAGAGAGAGAGGTGGCCGAAGCCTTTTGACCTCTCCTCTGTCCAGAATAAACGACAAACAGAGAAGAAGTTTGTTGAAAATCTTTAGTTGCCTGTAAGTAGAACTTCAGGGCACGGACTACATCCAGATTATGTAAAAGACGTTCCTTCTTCGAAGAAGGATTAGGACATAATGATGGAACAACAATCTCTTGATTGATATTCCTGTTAGAAACTACCTTAGGTAAAAACCCAGGTTTAGTACGCAGAACTACCTTGTCTGAATGAAAAATCAGATAAGGAGAATCACAATGTAAGGCAGATAACTCAGAGACTCTTCGAGCCGAGGAAATAGCCATCAAAAACAGAACTTTCCAAGATAACAGCTTAATATCAATGGAATGAAGGGGTTCAAACGGAACACCTTGAAGAACTTTAAGAACTAAGTTTAAACTCCACGGTGGAGCAACAGTCTTAAACACAGGCTTAATCCTAGCCAAAGCCTGACAAAAAGCCTTAACGTCTGGAACTTCTGCCAGACGTTTGTGTAAAAGAATAGACAGAGCAGAAATCTGTCCCTTAACGAACTAGAAGATAAACCCTTTTCTAAACCCTCTTGTAGAAAAGACAATATCCTAGGAATCCTGACCTTACTCCATGAGTAACTCTTGGATTCACACCAGTATAAATATTTACGCCATATCTTATGGTAAATCTTTCTGGTAACAGGTTTCCGAGCCTGTATTAATGTATCAATAACCGACTCCGAGAAACCACGCTTTGATAGAATCAAGGGTTCAATCTCCATGCAGTCAGCCTCAGAGAAATTAGGCTTGGATGGTTGAAAGGACCCTGAATTAGAAGGTCCTGCCTCAGAGGCAGAGACCATGGTGGACAGGACGACATGTCCACTAGGTCTGCATACCAGGTCCTGCGTGGCCACGCAGGCGCTATCAAAATCACCGAAGCTCTCTCCTGTTTGATCCTGGCAATCAATCGAGGCAGCAACGGAAACGGAGGAAACACATAAGCCATCTTGAAACCAGAAGGAGCTGCTAGAGCATCTATCAGCACCGCTCCCGGGTCCCTGGATCTGGATCCGTAACAAGGAAGCTTGGCGTTCTGATGAGACGCCATGAGATCCAGTTCTGGTTTGCCCCAACAATGAATCAGTTGAGCCAAGACCTCCGGATGAAGTTCCCACTCCCCCGGATGAAAAGTCTGGCGACTTAGAAAGTCCGCCTCCCAGTTCTCCACGCCTGGGATGTGGATCGCTGACAGGTGGCAAGAGTGAGATTCTGCCCAGCGAATTATCTTTGAGACTTCTAACATCGCTAGGGAACTCCTGGTTCCCCCTTGATGGTTGATGTAAGCCACAGTCGTGATGTTGTCCGACTGAAATCTGATGAACCTCAGTGTTGCTAACTGAGGCCAAGCTAGAAGAGCATTGAATATTGCTCTTAATTCCAGAATATTTATTGGGAGGAGTTTCTCCTCCTGAGTCCACGATCCCTGAGCCTTCAGGGAGTTCCAGACTGCGCCCCAGCCTAGTAGGCTGGCATCTGTTGTTACAATCGTCCAATCTGCCCTGCGAAAAGTCATTCCTTTGGACAGATGAACCCGCGACAACCACCAGAGAAGAGAATCTCTGGCTTCCTGGTCCAGATTCAGTAGAGGGGACAGATCTGAATAATCCCCATTCCACTGACTTAGCATGCATAATTGCAGCGGTCTGAGATGCAGGCGCGCAAATGGCACTATGTCCATTGCCGCGACCATTAAGCCGATTACTTCCATGCACTGAGCTACCGATGGCCTTGGAATGGAATGAAGGATACGGCAAGCATTTAGAATCTTTGATAACCTGGACTCCGTCAGGTAAATCTTCATCTCTACAGAATCTATCAGAGTCCCTAGAAAAGGAACCCTTGTGAGTGGTAACAGAGAACACTTTTCCACGTTCACTTTCCACCCATGCGACCTCAGAAATGCCAGAACTATCTCTGTATGAGACTTTGCATTTTGAAAACTCGACGCTTGTATCAGAATGTCGTCTAGGTACGGAGCCACCGCTATGCCTCGCGGTCTTAGTACCGCCAGAAGTGAGCCCAGAACCTTTGTAAAAATTCTCGGGGCCGTAGCTAACCCGAAGGGAAGAGCTACAAACTGGAAATGCCTGTCTAGAAAGGCAAACCTTAGGTACCGATAATGATCTTTGTGAATCGGTATGTGAAGGTAGGCATCCTTTAAGCCCACTGTGGTCATATACTGACCCTCTTGGATCATGGGTAGGATGGTTCGAATAGTTTCCATTCTGAACGATGGAACCCTTAGGAACTTGTTTAAGATCTTTAGGTCCAAGATTGGTCTGAAGGTTCCCTCTTTTTTGGGAACCACAAACAGATTTGAGTAAAACCCTTGCCCTTGTTCCGTTCGCGGAACTGGGTGGATCACTCCCATTACTAAGAGGTCTTGTACACATTGTAGAAATGCCTCTTTCTTTATTAGGTTTGTTGATAACCTTGACAGATGAAATCTCCCCTGTGGAGGAGAAGCTTTGAAGTCCAGAAGGTATCCCTGAGATATGATCTCCAACGTCCAGGGATCCTGGACATCTCTTGCCCAAGCCTGGGCGAAGAGAGAGAGTCTGCCCCCCACTAGATCCGTTTCCGGATAGAGGGCCCGTCCTTCATGCTGTCTTAGGGGCAGAAGTAGGCTTTCTGGCCTGCTTGCCCTTGTTCCAGGATTGGTTGCTTTTCCAACCCTGTCTGTAACGAGCAGCAGTTCCTTCCTGTTTTGGAGCGGAGGAAGTTGATGCTGCTCCTGCCTTGAAATTAGACTGTTTGGCCTTTGATTTGGCCCTATCCTGAGGAAGGGAGTGACCCTTACCTCCAGTAATGTCAGCAATAATTTCTGAATAAGGTTTGCCCTTTGAAAGGAATATTAAGCAATTTAGATTTAGAAGTCACATCTGCTGACCAGGATTTAAGCCATAGCACTCTGCGCGCCTGGATGGCAAATCCGGAGTTCTTAGCCGTTAGTTTGGTTAAGTGCACAACGGCGTCCGAAACAAATGCATTAGCTAGCTTAAGTGCTTTAAGCTTGTTCATGATCTCATCCAATGGTGCTGTGCGAATAGCCTCTTCTAGAGACTCAAACCAGAAAGCCGCCGCAGCAGTGACGGGCGCAATGCATGCAAGGGGCTGTAATATAAAACCTTGTTGAACAAACATTTTCTTAAGGTAACCTTCTAATTTTTTATCCATTGGATCTGAGAAAGCAAAACTATCCTCCACCGGGATAGTGGTTCGCTTAGCTAAAGTAGAAACTGCTCCCTCCACCTTAGGGACCGTCTGCCATAAGTCTCGTGTGGTAGCGTCTATTGGGAACATTTTTCTAAATATCGGAGGAGGGGAAAAGGGCACACCGGGTCTATCCCACTCCTTGCTAATAATCTCTGTAAGCCTTTTAGGTATAGGAAAAACGTCAGTACACACCGGCACCGCAAAGTATTTATCCAGCCTACATAACTTCTCTGGGATTGCGACCGTGTCACAATCATTCAGAGCCGCTAACACCTCCCCTAGCAATACGCGGAGGTTCTCAAGCTTAAATTTAAAATTTGAAATTTCTGAATCCGGTCTCCCTGGATCAGATCCGTCACCCACAGAATGAAGCTCTCCGTCCTCATGTTCTGCAAATTGTGACGCAGTATCGGACATGGCTCTCGTGTTATCAGCTCGCTCTGTCCTTAACCCAGAGCTATCGCGCTTGCCTCTTAACTCAGGCAAATTAGATAATACTTCTTTCATAACATTAGCCATATCTTGCAAAGTGATTTGTAAGGGCCTTGATGTACTTGGCGCCACAACATCACGCACCTCCTGAGCGGGAGGCGCAGGTACTGACACGTGAGGAGAGTTAGGCGGCATAACTTCCCCCTCGATGTCTGGTGATAATTTCTTTACCAGTAAAGACTGACCTTTATTTAAAGTAATATCAATACAATTGGTACACATATTTCTATTGGGCTCCACATTGGCTTTTAAACATAATGAACAAGCAGATTCATCTGTATCAGACATGTTTAAACAGACTAGCAATGAGGCTAGCAAGCTTGGAAATTACTTTCCGAAAATTTTCAAGCAATGTAAAAACGCTGCAGCGCGTTTAAAAACACAAAAAAACAATTACAGTTGAAATAACAATGAACTAATTCAGTTATAGCAACCAAATCTTTACATTAAATGTATGAAATTAGCAGAGTATTGCACCCACTAGCAAAAGGATGATTAACCCCTTAATACCCAAAAACGGATAAACAATTTAACAGTTAACGTTTTTATCACAGTCAAACACACTGTCACAGGTCTGCTGTGACTGATTACCTCCCTCATATATAAATTTTGAAGACCCCTGAGCTCTCTGGAGACGTCCTGGATCAAGGAGGAAGAAAACAGGAAGACTATGATTGAATTTTAACTGCGCAACAAGGTGCTAACAAAAGCCCCTCCCACTCATATTACAACAGTGGGAGACCAGCTATAACGGTTTCTATGCAGAAATATACGTTAGCCATGTGGAAAAAATCATGCCCCAAGAAATTTATCACCAAAGTACCTCACAAAACGATTAACAAGCCAGTAAACGTTTTAAAAAACAACATTTCAGATGTTGTGAAAAGTTATCACTAAGCCTGCTACCAGTCGCTTCTACTGCAGTTAAGGCTCATACATTATTTCAGTATTAACAGTATTTTTTCAGTCAAATTCTAGTCCCTAGAAAATAACTCTACTGTGCATACATTTACCAGCCTGATACCAGTCGCTACTACTGCATTTTAGGCTGTACTTACATCATATGGGTATCGGCAGTGTTTTCTTAGTCAATTCCATTCCTAGAAAATATTTTACTGCACATACCTCATTTGCAGGGGACCCCGCATGCTATTCCCTTTTCTGAAGTTACCCCACTCCTCAGAATGTGCGAGAACAGCCAGTGGATCTTAGTTACGTCTGCTAAGATCATAGAAAACGCAGGCAGATTCTTCTTCTAAATACTGCCTGAGAGAAAAAACAGCACACTCCGGTGCCATTTAAAATAACAAACTTTTGATTGAAGAATAAGTAAAAAACTCCTAACTCCTCTCATGACCTCCTTCTTTGTTGAGAGTTGCAAGAGAATGACTGGATATGACATGTGAGGGGAGGAGCTATATAGCAGCTCTGCTTGGGTGATCCTCTTGCAACTTCCTGTTGGGAAGGAGAATATATCCCATAAGTAATGGATGACCCGTGGACTGAACACACTTAACAAGAGAAATAAATACAAACTTGCCTGTGAAAGAAAAATAAAACCTAAGCTAGATACAATGTAACTATTAGTTATATTGTAGCTATCTTAGGGTTTATTTTATAGGCAAGTATTTAGTTTTAAATAGGAATTATTTAGTTATTAATAGTAGGTTTTAATTATATTTATTTTAATTACATTAAAGTTAGTGGGTGTTAGGGTTAGACTTAGGGGTTAATAAATTTAGTATAGTGGCAGCGACGTTGGGGGCGAGAGATTAGGGGTTAATAAATATAATGTAGGTGTCAGCGATGTTGGGGCAGCAGATTAGGGGTTAATAAGTATAATGTAGGTGTTGGGGATGTCGGGGGCGGCAGATTAGGGGTTAATAAGTGTAAGATTAGGGGTGTTTAGACTCACGGTTCATGTTAGGGTGTTAAGTGTAAACATAAATTTAGTTTCCCCATAGGAATCAATGGGGTTGCATTACGAAGCTTTACTCTCCTTTTTTGCAGGTGTTAGACTTTTTTTTCAATGGGGAAATCGTGCACAAGCACGTAAAACCATCTCACTGCAGCTTTCAGCAGCGCTGGTATTGGAGTGCGGTATGGAGCTCAATTTTGCTCTACGCTCACTTTTTGCCTGCTAACGCCGGGTTTTTGTAAACCTGTAATACCAGCGCTGTAGGGAAGTGAGCGGCGACAATAACGTGCAAGTTATTACCGAGCATCTCTTACCGCAAAACTCGTAATCTAGCCGATTGATATTTAAGAAACCCTCTTATTTAGCTTTTGTTAACAAATCCCAAAGTTCTTTTTTGTATTGCAAAGTGGGATTATAAGAGGTAAGCATGTGGTTTTATCTCCTAAGATTTTTTTTGCTTATTCCAAGTAAGTGATCTTATCCTGAATCACGATTCCACCCCCTGTGTCTGCTGCTCCATAAACTACATTGTGATCCTTCATTAGATCCTTAAGGGCCTTTCTCTCTCCCTGGATCAGATTGTCATTAAATTTATTTATTTTTTAATGTTTCTGGTTGGACAATAATTTGTCCAAATCTTCACAGACCAATTAATTATAAGTCTTAATGAATTCACTTTGGCTGTTCTGAGGATAAAAAATAGATTTACGTTTGTATGGACAATGTTGTATAATTCTGTCTTCTTCATGTAGAGACCAATTCACCCTTTTTAGGTCTATATACGAAATACCAGTGTCCTATATATTAGATCCATTATTTGTAGTGAGATCTTCAAGAATTTGTAATGTTCCAGAATCTTTTGTCCCTGAAAGGGTTACATTTTTAAAAATGTTATTATTATACCCAAAGTAACGTTTAAGGGTGATATTACATATATATCTTTGGATGTCTATGTAGATCTCAGTCATTTGGTGTTGTCTGTGGTGCAACATTTAAACATTTAGACATTAGCATCAGCTCTGTATTGGTAAAATTCTTACTGGAGAGATTAAAAATTGATTTACTATTTCTCTCTAATTCCATCTGTTTCTGTTCTTTTTGCCTATATTCCCTCCCACCTCTAGTTCCTCTGTATCTTCTAGAGGGCGTTTTGGATTTCTTGAAGCTTCTTGTATGTGTATAGGAGGGGATTGACGGTTTTCCTGATTGTGATATAGGATCGACTGTCTCCAAGGAGGAGTGGCTAAAAAATGAGTTCTATTTCCATTACCTCTATTCTTTGGTGTATGGTTTTTATTTTTATGTTTAAACTGCTTTTCAAAGTGCTGATTAGATTCTCTATGGAATTTCGGTTTTGCCCCTTGTTAGTACCAACGAGGGGATTCTGGATTAGAGTTACTTAGAGGTTCAAATCTATTTGTATTGTCATACTTAAACTGTGTATTATGATCATTACTATTAGAAATATTTTTATTGTGATAATTAGAATGACTTTTTATTTAATATAATATATAATAATAATAATAAAATATACTTTTATATTCTTTTTACTATTCATTGCTTTTCGAGGGGTTCCTGTTTATTCTTATTATCCCATTGTTTTACTCCATTCGAGCCATCCCTATGTTCAACATAATTTTCAACTTCTTTTTTCTCTAAATGACTTTGTGGTTTACTTAATTTCTTATATGTGTATACTTGATTGGTTGAAAAGTCCTCCATGTCTCTCCTGAGTTTGTTTTTAACTAATTATTTTCTAATTCTTTATTGGCAGTATTAATTCTATTTTGTATATTAATGTTAAGCTCTTTCCACTTTTCTATAGATTGATAAGGTTGTAGTTTATCTGTAAGTGTATCTATTTGAAAGGAAATTATTTTTAATTTGTTTTCCCTGTACTTGATGAGTAATTTAATAAGAGCAATTGAATATTTATGTAGACTTTCATCCCACTCAGTCTGGTATTCCACTTCATCTAAATTAAACGCAGGAAATTTAAATATTCTTAATCTTCTAGGGATAACGTCATGGATAATATAATTATCTAGCAGGACTAAGTCCTGCCATTACTTAGCATCTTTTAAAAGGTGTTTCTCCAAATCTATAAAAAGTTCTAGAGGATCCTCTGTTATTAGTGGAGGATTCTAATTTCAACAGATCAGAATTACGTGCTCTAGTATTAAAGCTGCCAGACTAAATAAAGCCCCAGGCCCTGACTGTCTACCCATCGAATTTTACAGAGAGTTACAAGAACAAGTTTCCCCCATACTTGATAGATTATTTAATACATATTATTCTCTAAATATATCTAGCCCTAGATACTTTGCTGCATCAAATATTACATTAATACTTAAGAAAAAACAGAATTTATGTTTACCTGATAAATTACTTTCTCCAACGGTGTGTCCGGTCCACGGCGTCATCCTTACTTGTGGGATATTCTCTTCCCCAACAGGAAATGGCAAAGAGCCCAGCAAAGCTGGTCACATGATCCCTCCTAGGCTCCGCCTTCCCCAGTCATTCGACCGACGTAAAGGAGGAATATTTGCATAGGAGAAATCATATGATACCGTGGTGACTGTAGTTAAAGAAAATAAATCATCAGACCTGATTAAAAAACCAGGGCGGGCCGTGGACCGGACACACCGTTGGAGAAAGTAATTTATCAGGTAAACATAAATTCTGTTTTCTCCAACATAGGTGTGTCCGGTCCACGGCGTCATCCTTACTTGTGGGAACCAATACCAAAGCTTTAGGACACGGATGATGGGAGGGAGCAAATCAGGTCACCTAGATGGAAGGCACCACGGTTTGCAAAACCTTTCTCCCAAAAATAGCCTCAGAAGAAGCAAAAGTATCAAATTTGTAAAATTTGGTAAAAGTGTGCAGTGAAGACCAAGTCGCTGCCTTACATATCTGATCAACAGAAGCCTCGTTCTTAAAGGCCCATGTGGAAGCCACGGCCCTAGTGGAATGAGCTGTGATTCTTTCAGGAGGCTGCCGTCCGGCAGTCTCATAAGCCAATCTGATGATGCTTTTAAGCCAAAAAGATAGAGAGGTAGAAGTTGCTTTTTGACCTCTCCTTTTACCAGAATAAACAACAAACAAGGAAGATGTTTGTCTGAAATCCTTTGTAGCATCTAAATAGAATTTTAGAGCACGGACAACGTCCAAATTGTGTAACAAACGTTCCTTCTATGAAACTGGATTCGGACACAAAGAAGGTACAACTATCTCCTGGTTAATATTTTTGTTGGAAACAACCTTCGGAAGAAAACCAGGCTCAGTACGTAAAAACCACCTTATCTGCATGGACCAGATAGGGCGGAGAACACTGCAGAGCAGATAACTCAGAAACTCTTCTAGCGGAAGAAATTGCAACCTAAAACAAAACTTTCCAAGATAATAACTTAATATCTATGGAATGTAAGGGTTCAAACGGAACCCCTTGAAGAACTGAAAGAACTAGATTAAGACTCCAGGGAAGAGTCAAAGGTCTGTAAACAGGCTTGATTCTAACCAGAGCCTGAACAAACGCTAAAACGTCTGGCACAGCTGCCAGCCTTTTGTGAAGTAAAACAGATAAAGCAGAGATCTGTCCCTTCAGAGAACTCGCAGAAAATCCTTTCTCCAAACCTTCTTGTAGAAAGGAAAGAATCTTAGGAATTTTTATCTTGTTCCATGGGAATCCTTTAGATTCACACCAACAGATATATTTTTTCCATATATTATGGTAAATTTTTCTAGTTACAGGCTTTCTAGCCTGAATAAGAGTATCTATTACAGAATCTGAAAACCCACGCTTTGATAAAATCAAGCGTTCAAACTCCAAGCAGTCAGTTGGAGGAAAACCAGATTCGGATGTTCGAATGGACCCTGAATAAGAAGGTCCTGTCTCAAAGGTAGCTTCCATGGTGGAGCCGATGACACATTCACCAGGTCTGCATACCAAGTCCTGCGTGGCCACACAGGAACTATCAAGGTCACCGAAGCCCTCTCCAGATTGATCCTGGCTACCAGCCTGGGAATGAGAGGAAACGGTGGGAATACATAAGCTAGGTTGAAGATCCAAGGTGCTACTATTGTATCCAATAGAGTCGCCTTGGGATCCCTGGATTTGGACCCGTAACAAGGGACCATGAAGTTCTGACGAGAGGCCATCAGAACCAAGTCTGGAATGCCCCATAATTGAGTTATTTGGGCAAAGATTTCCAGATGGAGTTCCCACTCCCCCGGATGCTCCTCCATCACCAGGGAACTCCTTGTTACCCCCTGATGGTTGATATATGTAACAGTCGTCATGATGACTGATTGAAACCTTATGAATTTGGCCTTTGCTAGTCGAGGCCAAGCCTTGAGAGCATTGAATATCGCTCTCAGTTCCATTATGTTTATCGGGAGAAGAGAGTCTTCCCGAAACCATAGACCCTGAGTTTTCAGGGGTTCCCAGACCGCGCCCCAGCCCACCAGACTGGCGTCGGTCGTGACAATGACCTATTCTGGTCTGCGGAAGCTCATTCCCTGTGACAGGTTGTCCAGGGTCAGCCACCAACGGAGTGAATCTCTGTTTATTTGATCTACTTGTATCGTCGGAGACAAGTCTGTATAATCCCCATTCCACTGTCTGAGCATGCCCAGGTGCAATGGTCTTAGATGAATTCGTGCAAAAGGAACTATGTCCATTGCCGCAACCATCAACCCTATTACTTCCATGGACTGCGCTATGGAAGGAAGAAGAACAGAATGAAGTACCTGACAAGAGCTTAGAAGTTTTGATTTTCTGGCCTCTGTCAGAAAAACCTTCATTTCTAAGGAAACTATTATTGTTCCCAAGAAGGGAACTCTTGTTGACGGGGACAGAGAACTTTTTTCTATGTTCACTTTCCACCTGTGAGATCTGAGAAAGGCTAGGACAATGTCCGTATGAGCCCTTGCTTTTGACAGAGACGACACTTGAATCAGGATGTCGTCCAAGTAAGGTACTACTGCAATGCCCCTTGGTCTTAGCACCGCTAGAAGGGACCCTAGTACCCTTGTGAAAATCCTTGGAGCAGTGGCTAATCCGAATGGAAGTGCCACAGGTAATGCTTGTCCAGAAAGGCGAACCTTAGGAACCGAAAATGTTCCTTGTGGATAGGAATACGTAGGTACGCATCCTTTAAGTCCACCGTGGTCATGAATTGACCTTCCTGGATGGTAGGAAGGATCGTTCGAATGGTTTCCATTTTGAATGATGAAACCCTTAGAAACTTGTTTAGAATCTTGAGATCTAAAATAGGTCTGAATGTTCCCTCTTTTTTGGGAATTATGAACAGGTTGGAGTAAAAACCCATCCCTTGTTCTCCTAATGGAACAGGATGAATCACTCCCATGCTTAACAGGTCTTCTACACAGTGTAAGAATGCCTGTTCGAAGATAACTGAGACCCGTGGAACCTTCCCCTTGGGGGTAGTTCCCTGAATTCCAGGAGATAACCTTGAGAAACTATTTCTAGCGCCCAAGGATCCTGAACATCTCTTGCCCCAGCCTGAGCAAAGAGAGAAAGTCTGCCCCCCACCAGATCCTTCCCAGATCGGGGGCCAACACTTCATGCTGTTTTGGTAGCAGTGGCAGGTGACTTGGCCTGCTTACCCTTGTTCCAGCCTTGCATCGGCCTCCAGGCTGGCTTGGTTTGAGAAGTATTACCCTCTTGCTTAGAGGGTGTAGAATTTGAGGCTGGTCCGTTTCTGCGAAAGGGACGAAAATTTGGCTTCTTTTTAGCCTTAAAAGACCTATCCAGAGGAAGGGCGTGGCCCTTTCCCCCAGTGATGTCTGAAATAATCTCTTTCAAGTCAGGGCCAAACAGTGTTTTACCCTTGAAAGGGATGTTAAGCAAAAGCGCTCTGCGCGCCACGATAGCAAACCCTGAATTATTCGCCGCTAATCTAGCTAATTGCAAAGCGGCATCTAAAATAAAAAAGAGTTAGCCAATTTAAGAGCTTGAACTCTGTCCAAAACCTCCTCGTACGAAGATTCTTTATTGAGCGACTTTTCTAGTTCTTCGAACCAGAAACACGCAGTTGTAGTGACAGGAACAATGCATGAAATTGGTTGTAGAAGGTAACCTTGCTGAACAAACATCTTTTTAAGCAAACCCTCTAACCTTTAATCCATAGGATCTTGAAAGCACAACTATCTTCTATAGGAATAGAAGTGCGTTTGTTTAGAGTAGAAACCGCCCCCTCGACCTTGGGGACTGTATGCTATAAGTCCTTTCTGGGGTCGACTATAGGAACTAATTTCTTAAATATAGGGGGAGGACAAAAGGTATGCCGGGCCTTTCCCACTCCTTATTTACTATGTCCGCCACCCGCTTGGGTATAGGAAAAACATCGGGGGGCACCGGAACCTCTAGGAACTTGTCCATCTTACCTAATTTCTCTGGAATGACCAAATTGTCACAATCATCCAGAGTAGATAATACCTCCTTAAGTAGTGCGTGGAGATGTTGAAATTTAAATTTAAAAGTTACAATATCAGGTTCTGCTTGTTGAGAAATTTTCCCTGAATCTGAAATTTCTCCCTCAGACAAAACCTCCCTCCTGGCCCCTTCAGATAGGTGTGAGGGTATGTCAGAACAGATATCATCAGCGTCCACTTGCTCTTCAGTGTTTAAAACAGAGCAATCACGCTTTCTCTGATAAGTAGGCATTTTGGAAAAAAATGCATGCAATAGAATTATCCATTACAGCCATTAATTGTTGTATGGTAATAAGTATTGGCGCACTAGATGTACTAGGGGCCTCTTGTGTGGGCAAAACTGGTGTAGACACAGAAGGGGATGATGCAGTACCATGCTTACTCCCCTCATTAGAGGAATCATCTTGGGCAATATCATATCTATGGCATTATTATCCCTACTTTGTTTGGACATTATGACACAAATATATCACATATATTTAAATGGGGAGACACATTGGCTTTCATACATATAGAACATCGTTATTATGTTAAACAGGCTTAAACTTGTCAACAAAGCACAAAAAACGTTTTACAATAAAACCGTTACTGTCCCTTTAAATTTCAAACTGAACACACTTTATTACTGAATATGTGAAAAAGTATGAAGGAATTGTTCAAATTTCACCAAAATTTCACCACAGTAACTTAAAGCCTTAAAAGTATTGCACACCAAATTTGAAAGCTTTAACCCTTAAAATAACGGAACCGGAGCCGTTTTTACATTTAACCCCTATACAGTCCCAGGTATCTGCTTTGCTGAGACCCAACCAAGCCCAGAGGGGAATACGATACCAAATGCCTTCTATAAGCTTTTTCAGTGGTTCTTAGCTCCTCACACATGCATCTGCATGCCATGCTTTCCAAAAACAACTGCGCATTAGAGGCGCGAAAATGAGGCTCTGTCTATGACTAGAAAAGGCCCCCAGTGAAAAAGGTGTCCAATACAGTGCCTGCCGTTTTTATTAAAACAATCCCCAAGATTTAACAACTATTAAAAGTAATAATCTGCCAAATATACTTAGTAAAGTAATCGTTTTAGCCCAGAAAAATGTCTACCAGTTTTTTAAGCCCTAATGAAGCCCTTTATTCTTTTACTTAAACTAAGAAAATGGCTTACCGGTTCCCATAGGGAAAATGACAGCTTCCAGCATTACCGAGTCTTGTTAGAAATGTGTCATACCTCAAGCAGCAAAAGTCTGCTCACTGTTTCCCCCAACTGAAGTTAATTCCTCTCAACAGTCCTGTGTGGAAACAGCCATCGATTTTAGTAACGGTTGCTAAAATCATTTTCCTCTTACAAACAGAAATCTTCATCTCTTTCCTGTTTCAGAGTAAATAGTACATACCAGCACTATTTTAAAATAACAAACTCTTGATTGAAGAATAAAAACTACATCTAAACACCAAAAAAACTCTAAGCCATCTCCGTGGAGATGTTGCCTGTACAACGGCAAAGAGAATGACTGGGGAAGGCGGAGCCTAGGAGGGATCATGTGACCAGCTTTGCTGGGCTCTTTGCCATTTCCTGTTGGGGAAGAGAATATCCCACAAGTAAGGATGACGCCGTGGACCGGACACACCTATGTTGGAGAAATAAGGACCTTGAATTAGCCACGTCATATCGACCTATTTCACTCCTAAATGCCGATTATAAACTAACTAGCCGCAATCATTGCTAACCGTTTAAAACCACAGTTGAGTAAGATAATACATGAAAATCAGGTTGGCTTTATGACGGGAAGAAGTCCGATTAAAAATATGCGTAAGGTTATGGTACTACTTGATTTTTATTGGAATAAATAGAAACAAAAAAGAAATAAGAACCAGATAGTTTTAGCCTTACTTACAATAGACACAGAAAAGGCGTTTGATTATATAAGCTGGGATTATCTTTTTCACACAATAGATTGATTTGGTTTTTAAAGTCAATTTAAGTATTGTGTGCAAACAATTTATAGTAAACCTTTATCCTCAATTATTATCAATGGTACAATTTCTGAACGTTTTGTTCTGCAGAGAGGGAGTAGACAGGGATGCCCGTTATCTCCATTACTTTTTAACTTCTCTCTAGAGCCGCTCGCAATTCTATTACGACAAGAGCTAGAAGGTATACAACTAGGTGGACAAAAAATAGTATTGTCTTTGTATGCTGATGACTTATTATTTCTTAGTGATCTAAAGGTTAGTCTTCCTAAATTATTAGAAGAGACTCAGTTATTCGGTGCAATATCTGGATAGAAAATTAACTTGACCAAATCAGAACTAATGTGGTTAGTTAAACCTACGCTAAAGGGCATAAGTCATCCATTTAAAGAAACTAACCATATAAATTATATAGGCATTATATTGAGTAAGAAACCTCAAGAGTGGTACAGATTGAATTATCCTAGAATCTTTAAGGAATATAGGAATAAATTGGAGACTTGGATGGGTCTCCCAATATCTCTTTTGTCACGGGTGATGTTAAAACTATTTTATTTCCTACTTTTCTATACCTTCTACAAAACATACCAGTATTCTTACATAAAGCAGATATTAGATCATTTAACCAGATGTGTATAAAATGTATTTGGAAAAATAAGAAACCAAGAATAGCTTTGAGTAACTTATGAAACCTAGAAAAACAGCAGGGCTTGCAGTTCCAAATATTGTCCATTACAATCTGGTTACCTTGTTTAAATATGCTGTTGATTGGATCACAGAGAAAGAATATGTGTCTTCCTTTCAATGTGAATCTAAAATAATAGCTCTATTTAGGTTAAAAGCCTTGATTCATTGCCCTATGGAACATCTACCTCTCAATGTGAGGAACTTAGTAACATTCCGCAATGTAATACTAGCATGGCATAAATATTGTGCTGAGATTAAAATAGTTTCCCATACAACGGAATATCTTCCTATAAGTGGGAAATACGGAATTCACACTGGGTCTCTCAAAATAGGATATATGAAGAGTGGGAGACTAAGGGGTTAAGGTGTATCGAGCAATTTTTAACAGCAAAATCAACAATAGAATAATTTACTAATCTAACTTTAAAAACATAATTTATGTAAGAATTTACCTGAGTCCATGAGCTAGTGATGTATGGGATATACATTCCTACCAGTAGGGGCAAAGTTTCCCAAACCTCAAAATGCCTATAAATACACCCCCCACCACACCCACAATTCAGTTTAACGAATAGCCAAGAAGTGGGGTGATAAGAAAGGAGTGAAAGCATCAACAAGGAATTGGAATAATTGTGCTTTATACAAAAAAATCATAACCACCATAAAAAGGGTGGGTCTCATGGACTCTTGCCAATATGAAAGGAATGAATTTATCAGGTAAATTCTTACATAAATTATGTTTCCTTTCATGTAATTGGCAAGAGTCCATGAGCTAGTGATGTATGGGATAGCAAATACCCAAGATGTGGCACTCCACGCAAGAGTCACAAGAGAGGGAGGGATAAAAATAAAGACAGCCAATTCCGCTGAAAAATTAATCCACAACCCAAATATAAGTTTTAATCTTATAATGAAAAAAACTGACATTATAAGCAGAAGAATCAAACTGAAACAGCTGCCTGAAGTACTTTTCTACCAAAAACTGCTTCTGAAGAAGAAAAAACATCAAAATGGTAGAATTTAGTAAAAGTATGCAGAGAAGACCAAGTTGCTGCTTTGCAAATCTGATCAACAGAAGCTTCATTCCTAAAAGCCCAGGAAGTAGAAACTGACCTACTAGAATGAGCCGTAATCCTCTGAGGCGGGGATTTACCCGACTCCAAATAAGCATGATGAATCAAAAGCTTTAACCAAGATGCCAAAGAAATGGCAGAAGCCTTCTGACCTTTCTTAGAACCAGAAAAGATAACAAATAGACTAGAAGTCTTTCTGAAATCTTTAGTAGCTTCAACATAATATTTCAAAGCTCTTACCACATCCAAAGAATGTAAAGATCTCTCCAGAGAATTCTTAGGATTAGGACACAATGAAGGGACAACAATTTCTCTACTAATGTTGTTAAAATTCACAGCCTTAGGTAAAAATTTAAATGAAGTCCGCAAGACCGCCTTATCCTGATGAAAAATCAGAAAAGGAGACTCACAAGAAAGAGCAGATAATTCAGAAACTCTTCTAGCAGAAGAGATGGCCAAAAGGAACAATACTTTCCAAGAAAGTAATTTAATGTCCAGAGAATGCATAGGCTCAAACGGAGGAGCCTGTAAAGCTTTCAAAACCAAATTAAGACTCCAAGGAGGAGAGATTGATTTAATGACAGGCTTAATACGAACCAAAGCCTGTACAAAACAATGAATATCAGGAAGATTAGCAACTTTTCTGTGAAACAGAACAGAAAGAGCAGAGATTTGTCCTTTCAAGGAACTTGCAGACAAACCCTTATCTAAACCATTCTGAAGAAACTGTAAAATTCTAGGAATTCTAAAAGAATGCCAAGAGAATTTATGAGAAGAACACCATGAAATGTAAGTCTTCCAAACACGATAATAAATCTTTCTAGACACAGATTTACGAGCCTGCAACATAGTATTAATCACTGAGTCAGAGAAACCTCTATGACTAAGCACTAAGCGTTCAATCTCCATACCTTCAAATTTAATGATTTGAGATCCTGATACTTCTTTCATAGCTTGAGGACTGTGAGTCCCACCTTGATGATTGACATATGCCACGGTTGTGGATACAAACTAGGAAAAAAGATCAATCTAATGTATGTGTATGTAAACTGAGCGCTAGCGACTAAGCCTTAACCTTGCTACCATGAAGTCCCCTAGCAGACTCTGAAAAGCAAATATGAAATGTGGTTGGAGAGAGTGCTGAAAAGGCTTACTTTCTAGATAAACGGTACAATTTTAATAAGACATAATTGAGACAGATGGAGTAAAATGGTACAATAAAAGAATACAATAAAAAATAGCTAAAAAATCTTCAATATTAAAAATAAAATCTACATGGATCCATGCTAAATTCACAGTATAAATCAGTGATTTTTAACCTTTTTTTTGCCGTGGCACACTTTTTTACATTAAAAAAATCCTGTGGCACACCACCATCCCAAAAATTTAAAAAAATCACACATTGTAGCCTAATACAGCATATATATATACACATACACACAAACACACACATACTGTATGTATTGTGCTGTTATTCCATGCCTCCTACAAACTACCCCTGCACTGGGAGTAAAAAACAAGCAAAGTTTAAAAAATATGTCACACTGTTGTCAGTCTGCCGTGGCACACCTGAGGATCTCTCACGGCACACTAGTGTGCCACGGCACACTGGTTGAAAAACACTGGTATAAATGACATAGGGTGCCAGGCGGCACTTTCTAAAAACAGTGATGATACAACTGAAACACAGATGGTAACAATATAATGTTGGGATCTAAATATGCGCTAATAATGAGCAATGTACTTAAACATATGAAACAGCTCTAATAGTGCAGCATAAACATAAAATGGAACAATGTGAATATCACAAAAAGTGAAAGCAAAATATAGAATACAAAATAATATAAGTGTCCGATATTGCTAGTGTGGCCAACGTGGTAGTCAAATAACAAAATCCTGTGATCCAGACCAAAAATAAAGTGAAGCAAAAGCACAAACAATTGAAGCAGATGAGTGAGTGCAATGTACAAAAATAAGATTAATGGCAACGTGAAAAAATATAAGATTAATGGCAACGTGAAAAAATATAAAAATGATACGCACAGTCCAGTGCAAAAATATGTGACCAATGGTGCTCCTAGTGGATATGTAAAAAGGAACAATTATGCTGCCAAGGAAGGAAGGAAAATAATCCACAAAAAAGTGACTAATCAAATATCCTGAACCTGGAAAAAAATCCTGGAAAAAAATCCTGGACCTTCTTGATAATAAAGTTCCTATTCTTTCCCAAGATACATCAGGATATTTGATTAGTCACTTTTTTGTGGATTATTTTCATTCCTTCCTTGGCAGCATAATTGTTCCTTTTTACATATCCACTATGAGCACCATTGGTCACATATTTTTGCACTGGACTGTGCGTATCATTTTTATATTTTTTCACGTTGCCATTAATCTTATATTTTTTTCACGTTGCCATTAATCTTATTTTTGTACATTGCACTCACTCATCTGCTTCAATTGTTTGTGCTTTTGCTTCACTTTATTTTTTGGTCTGGATCACAGGATTTTGTTATTTGACTACCACGCTGGCCACACTAGCAATATCGGACACATATTATTTTGTATTCTATATTTTGCTTTTACTTTTTGTGATATTCACATTGTTCCATTTTATGTTTATGCTGCACTATTAGAGCTGTTTCATATGTTTAGGTACATTGCTCATTATTAGCGCATATTTAGATCCCAACATTATATTGTTACCATCTGTGTTTCATTTGTATCATCACTGTTTTTAGAAAGTGCCGCCTGGCACCCTATGTCATTTATACTGTGAATTTAGCATGGATCCATGTAGATTTTATATGTAATATTGAAGATTTTTTAGCTGTTTTTTATTGTTTTCTTTTATTGTATTTTATTGTACCATTTTACTCCATCTGTCTCAATTATGTCTTATTAAAATTGTACCGTTTATCTAGATAGTAAGCCTTTTCAGCTTTTCAGCGCTCTCTCCAACCACATTTCATATGCCACGGTTGTGACATTGTCTGTCTGAAAACAAATAAACGGTTCTCTCTTCAGAAGAGGCCAAAACTGAAGAGCTCTGAGAATCGCACGGAGTTCCAAAATATTGATTAGTAATCTCGCCTCTTGAGATTTCCAAACCCCCTGCGCTGTCAGAGATCCCCAGACAGCTCCCCAACCTGAAAGACTCGCATCTGTTGTGATCACAGTCCAGGTTGGAGGAACAGAAGAGGGCCCCTGAACTAAACGATGGTGATCTAACCATCAAGTCAGAGATAGTCGAACATTGAGATTTAAGGATATTAATTGTGATATCCTTGTATAATCCCTGCACCATTGATTCAGCATACAAAGCTGAAGAGGTAGCATGTGAAAACGAGCAAAAGGGATCGCGTCCGATGCTGCAGTCATGAGACCTAAAACCTCCATGCAAATAGCTACTGAAGGGAATGATTGAAACTGAAGGTTCCGACAAGCTGCAACCAATTTCAGACATCTCTTGTCAGAGACAAAGTCATGGATACTGAATCTATTTGGAAAACTAAAAAGGCTACCCTTGTCTGAGGAGTCAAAGAACTTTTTGGTAAATTGATCCTCCAATCATGTTTTTGAAGAAACAACACTAGTTGATTCGTGTGAGATTATGCAGAACGTAGAGACTGAGCAAGTACCAAGATATCGTCCAAATAAGGAAACACCGCAATACCCCGCTCTCTTATTACAGAGAGTAGGGCACCGAGAACCTTTGAAAAGATCCTTGGAGCTGTCACTAGGCCAAAAGGAAGAGCAACAAATTGCTAATGCTTGTCTAGAAAAGAGAATCTCAGGAACTGATGGTGATCTGGATGAATCGGAATATGAAGATATGCATCCTGTAAGTCTATTGTGGACATATAATGCTCTTGCTGAACAAAAGGCAGAATAGTCCTTATAGTCACCATTTTGAATGTTGGAATTCTCACGTAACGGTTCAAAATTTTTAGATCCAGAACTGGTCTGAAAGAATTCTCCTTCTTTGGGACAATGAACAGATTTGAATAAAACCCCAGACCCCGTTCCTGAACAGGAACTGGCACAATTACCCCGGATACCTCCAGGTCTGAAACACACTTCAGGAAAGCCTAAACCTTTTTTGGGTTCACTGGAATGCGTGAGAGAAAGAAACTTCTCACAGGCAGTCTTACTTTGAAACCTATTCTGTACCCTTGAGAAACAATGTTCTGAATCCAATGATTTTGGATTGAATTGATCCAAACATCCTTGAAGAATTTTAGTCTGCCCCCTACCAGCTGAGCTGGAATGAGGGCCGCACCTTCATGCGGACTTGGGGGCTGATTTTGATTTTTTAAATGGCTTGGATTTATTCCAGACTGAAGAAGGCTTCCAGTTGGAAACCGTTCCCTTAGGGGAAGGATCAGGTTTCTGTTCCTTATTTTGTCGAAAGGAACGAAAACGGTTAGCAGCCTTAAATTTACCCTTAAATTTTTTATCCTGAGGCAAAAAAGCTCCCTTCCCCCCAGTGACAGTTGAAATAATTGAATCCAACTGAGAACCAAATAATGTATTACCTTGGAAAGAGAGAGATAGCAACGTTGATTTAGAAGTAATATCAGCATTCCAAGATTTAAGCCATAAAGCTCTTCTAGCTAATATAGCTTAAGACATATATCTGACATCAATTCAAATGATATCAAAAATGGCATCACAAATGAAATTATTAGCATGTTGAATTAACTTAACAATGCTATACACATTATGATCCGATACTTGTTGCGCTAGGGTTTCCAACCAAAAAGTTGAAGCAGCTGCAACATCAGCCAAAGAAATAGCAGGCCTAAGAAGATGACCTGAACATAAATAAGCCTTCCTTAGATAAGATTCAAGGTTCCTATCTAAAGGATCTTTAAAAGAAGTACTATCTGCCGTAGGAATAGTAGTACGTTTAGCAAGAGTAGAGATGGCCCCATCAACTTTTTGGGATCTTTTCCCAAAACTCCAATCTATCAGACGGCAAAGGGTACAGTTTCTTAAACCTTAAAGAAGGGGTAAACGAGGTACCCAGTCTATTCCATTCCCTAGAAATTACATCTGAAATAGCATCAGGAACGGGAAAAACCTCTGGAATAACTACATGAGGTTTAAAAACTAAATTTAAACGATTACTAGTTTTAATATCAAGAGGACTAGTCTCCTCCATATCTAATGCAATCAACACCTCTTTCAATAAGGAACGAATATACTCCATTTTAAATAAGTATGAAGATTTGTCAGTTTCAATATCTGAGGCAGAATCTTCTGAACCAGATAGATCCTCATCAGAGATAGATAAATCAGAATGTTGTCGGTCATTTAAAAATTCATCAATTTTATGAGAAGTTTTAAAAGACCTTTTACGGTTATTAGAAGGTGGTATGACAGACAAAGCCTTCTGAATAGAATTAGAAACAAATTCTCTCACATTAACAGGAATATCCTGAGCATTAGATGAAGGAAGATTAGATTGAAGGAATAACAACAGGTAATGGATTACTACTAATGGAAATATTTTCTGCATGTAAAAGTTTGTCATGACAACTATCACAAACTACAGCCGGAGGAACAGTTACCACAAGTTTACAACAAATGCACTTAGCTTTGGTAGAACCGACATCAGGCAGCAGGATTCCAATAGTGGATTCTGAAACAGGATCAGATTGAGACATCTTGCAATATGTAAGAGAAAAAATAACATACATATAAAACAAAATTATCAATTTCTTTATATGACAGTTTCAGGAATGGGAAAAAATGCAAACAGAATAAGCCTCTGGAAACCAGAAGCAAAAATACATGAAGACTTAAATAATGTCAAAAGTCTGGCACCAAGTATGAGGCCCACAACTGACAAAATATTTTTGGCGCCAAAAACGTCTGCAACAAACACGAGTGTCATAGATGACGCAACTATGTGAAAATTCTCTGCGCCAACTAAGACGCCGGAAATGACGAAAATACGTCAACAAATGTAATTCTCGCGCCAAAAAAGTCTCGCGCCAAGAATGACGCAATAATTATGCAACAATCTCTCTGAAGCATTCTTGGGATTAAGACACAAAGAAGGAACAACAATCTCCCGACTAATATTGTCTGAGGAGACAACCTTAGGCAAGAAGCCAAAAAAAGTTTGAAAAACTGCCTTATACTGATGAAAAATAAGATAAGGAGGATAACAAGAAAGGGAAGACAATTCTGAAAATGTTCTAGCAGAAGAGGTAGCCAAAAGGAATAAAACCTTCCAAGAAAGATAAATATCCACTTTATACATAGGTTTAAAAAGGGGGAGCCTGCAAGACCTTTAACAGCCAATTAAGACTATGAAATAGAACTGAAAGAACAAAATCCAAACTATCCTGTAAGAAATGCAAAATTCTAAGAATTCTAAAAGAATGCAAGGAAAAACTATGATCTATACACCAAGAAATAAAGGCTTTCCAGACCTTATGACAAATCTTCCTAGTTACAGGCTTACAAGCCTGAATCAAAGTTTTAATCACAGAATCAAAGAAACCTCTATGTCTAAGAACTAACCGTTCATGCCATTAAGCTCAGAGATCCTGATAGAAAAATGGACCTTGAGACAGAAGGTCTGTTCGTAGAGGAAGAGGCCAAGGAGGGCTACTGGACATCTGTATCAAATCTGCATACAAAATCCTGTGAAGCCAAGATGGGGCAATCAGGATTACAGATGGTTTCTCTAGGTTTATCTTGGAAATCACTCTGGGAAGAAGTACCAGGAGCAGAAATGGATAAGCAACCTGAAATAACCAAGGAACTACTAGAGCATCCACAAACTTTGCCTGAGGGTGCCGGGACCCTGCAAAGTACCTAGGAAGTTTGTTGTTCGAAAGAAAAGCCATCACTTCTATCTCTGGGAGACCTCAAAGACCCACAAATCTGATTGAACACATCCAGATTAAGAGACCACTACCCTGGATGTAGAGACTGACGACTGATATCTTCTTTCCAGTTGTTCACCCCTGAAATATGAATTGCAGAGAGTAAAAAGGAATACATTTCTGCACATGAGAATATAAAACATTTCCCTCATGGTTAGGGAACTGTTAGTTCCCCCCTGATGGTTGACATAAAATACTGCTGTGACATTGTCTGTCTGGAAACAGAGATGAGACTCGTTTTTCAACAGAGGCCAAGCTTGGAAAGCCCTGAAAAGTTTGATAACATTGATTGGTAACCCTGTCTCCCGAGGATCCTAAACTCCCTGTGCTTTTAGAGACTGCCAAACGGCTCCCCAATCTGACAGACTTGCATCGGTGTGATCACAGTCATTGTAGGATGAGCAAAAAAAGCCCAATGGGATCCAAAAATATCCTTTGAGACAGCAAAGAGGCCTCATGTGAAAACGTGCAAAGGGAATTGCATCTGAAACTGCAATCATCAGACCTAGGACTTCCATACAAAGAGCAACCAAGGGAAAAGAGAGAGACTGAAGGTTCGGACAAACTGACTTAAATTTTAACCTTATCTGCTCTGTTAGAGAAAGACTCATGGAGACAATCTATTTGGAAACTCCAAAAAGTTACTTTTTTTTTTGAGAAACCAAATAACTTTTTGGAAAATTTGTTACTCTAATCATGCTGTTGAAGAAACGACAAGTCGGTTGGTGGGAGATACTGCTAAAAAAAATAAAAAAAAAAATAATAATAAATAAATAAAAAAAAAAAGATGGAGCTTGACCAAGATGTCGTCCTGGTCCCAGTATGGAAATACTGCAATACCCTGAGACCTGATCACAGACAATAAGGCACCCAGATCCTTTATGAATATTTTTGGAGCTGTAGACAAACTAAATGGTAGAGCAACAAACTAAAAATGCCTGTCCGTAAAGGCAAACCTGAGAAACTGGAAATGTTCTCTGAATTTAAACATGAAGATAAGCATCCTTTAAAGGGACAGTCTAGTCAAAAATAAACTTCAAATTATTCAGGTAGGTCATATCATTTTAAACAACTTTGCAATTTACTTTTACCATCAATTTTGCTTGTTATCTTAGTATTCTTAGCTGAAAGATAAACCTAGGTAGGCTCATATGCTAATTTCTTAGCCCTTGAAGGCCGCCTCTTATCTGAATTCATTTTGACAGTTTTTCACAACTAGAGGGTGTTAGTTCCTGTGTGCTATACAGATAACACTGTGCTTACGCACGTGTGGTTACCTAGGAGTCAGCACTGATTGGCTAAAATGCAAGTCTGTCAAAAGAACTGAAATAAGGGGGCAGTCCGCAGAGGCTTAGATACAAGGTAATCACAGAGGTAAAAAGTGTATTAATATAACTGTGTTGGTTATGTAAAACTGGTGAATGGGTAATAAAGGGATTATCTATCTTTTTAAAACATACAAACTCTGGTGTAGACTGTCCCTTTAAATCTATTGTAGACATAAACTGACCTTGCTGAACAAAAGGCAAAATAGTCTGAATAGTTTACAATTTGAAAGATGCAACCCTTACACACTTGTTCAGAGCTTTCAGTTCCAGAACTGGTCTGAAACTACCTTCCTTCTTTGGAATAATAAATAGATTTGAATCACATCTAATCCCCTGTTCCTGTAAATTAATTGGAACAATCACTCTCATAGCTTCCAGATCTGAGAGAGATTTGAAAAAAGCTTGTACTTTTACAGGATTCCTTGAAACAGACAGAAAAAACCTTCCTCAGTGAGACCTTATTCTGAATCCTATTTGATACCCCTGAGAAACTATATTTGGAACCCAGGGATTTGTAACAGACTGAAACCAAGCCTCCTGAAAGAGGCTTATAACCTGCCTACCATACCAGAACTTCTGGATCGGCAGCTGCACCTTCATGCAGTCTTGGTAGAAGGGATATATTTTTTTATGAAGACAAAAATTAATATGGGCGTATGAGTGAGAATAACGCCCCCTATAATTGTAGTTAATACTTGTTTAAGTCCATTCTCTTTATATGTGCAATTATGCCTTAGATATACAAGAGACAGGGCACTTTTTCCCCCCACACACATAATTTCTAGTTTACTTTCAAATGTAGAGATAATAGGAAGAAAACAATCCCTTGAACCACAGTGTACGATCTTGTAGCCTGCTTCCAAACACTGCTGACATGCTTGTTATAGCACTAGATAAGAGGGTTATATAACCATAACTTCTCAGTGTCTTCTTTTTATTTTATGGCAAATGCAGTCAATCATAGGTTATAAGGCAGTGATCCAAATATCATTAACTGTACCTTGATAGCAATCTTTCTTTACCCGGCGCCTTCGGTGAGGAATATCCTATATATGGCCGTCCTCTCGTTTGAATAAGGCTGTTCAGCTACATACTGCTTAAAGTCACTGTTTTCAGATACTGCTCCGGTGCTTGCTGTTGCACTCAATATATGAGTAAGTTGTTGCGTTACAATTCCCAAGTGCCCACCTCCGGCATGTAACCTGCATTCAAAAGTGTGACAAGGCTATCTTCAGGAATCAATGACAGTGTATATAAAGACAATCTTTCTTACCCAGTTCCTCCAATTATACGGCTCTCAAACTTTGGACCTTGGAGTACGGTGTAAAGCCGAAACGCGTCAGCCATTTTTGTACACTGCTGGGGACATTTCCCTATTATTCCCTACTAAATGACATGTGAGGATTTTGAAGTTTGTATTCAATAAAGTATATTTTTATTTTACACTGTTCCGATGCTCTGTATAGATTTCTCTCCTTCCTGGTAGATTTTTTTTTTACCCTGCTTAGACTTGTTCCAGTTAGCACTAGGTCTCCAGACTGAACCAGAGGTGCCTTGCTTCTCAGCAGAGTAGTCAACCTTTTGTTCTCTATCCTTATGAAAGGAACTAAAACGATTCAAAGCTTTAGATTTCCCCCCTAGACTTTTTGTTTTGAGGAAAAAATGCCCCTTACATCCAGTAACAGTAGATATTATAGAATCTAAATATGAACCAAACAACTTCTTTCCCTGAAAGGAAATAGATCATCTGGATTTTGACCCCATATCAGCAGACCAGGATTTAAGCCACAATACTCTCTTGGCAAATACTGTCAAAGACATGCTTTTGACAATCTTCATAATATCAAATACAGCATAACAAATGAAAGAATTGGCACCCTTGAGTAAATCCAAATGATTTGCACTAGCAGGGTCATCAGAATACTGTTCTGAAAGACTAGACAACCAGTAAGTAGACGCAGCAGCCAAATCAGCAATATAAATAGCTGGTCTGAGCAAATACCCTGCTTGTAAAAAGGCCCTTCTATGAAAATACTCTAAACCTTGCAGAAAAAGTAAAATTACCTGGCTTAGAGCACTCCTTAGAAATCGTGGCAGAGACAGCATTAGGAACAGAAAAAAAAACTCAGGGAGATAAACAACAGTCTTACAAACTGAACTTAAATGATTACAAAGCTTATCTTCATAAACTTTAGGATCTTTAACCCCTAAAGAAATTAAGACCTTTTTTTTTTTTTAAAAGAGAAAGGATATGTTCAACTTTAAACAAAAAAGAGGAAATATCAGATTCAACATTAGTTGAAGTTTCTTCAGCATCTGAAGACATAACAGTATACCTGGTTTCAGGACACATATAATTCGTAGAAGGTAAAATCTGAACTGCCCTTGTATGCTTGTTTGAAGGTGGGAGAGCAGCTAACTCCTCAGAAACTGCAGTCTTGATAACATTTTTCACAGTAGGTGAAACAATTAGAAGCATTCTCCTGTAATGAACAAACAGAAGGTGTGTTAACAACCAAAGAAACATGAGTCACATAAATGAGCTGGAGAAGGCACCTCAGCTTTTTTTACAATAAGCACATCTAATAATGTTAGGTGTTTGGGGACTCGGCTTCTTGGGTAGAGTTAGGGACAAAAATCAGACTGCTCCATTATAGCATATGGCAAAGCAATGCAATAAATAAATAAAATAACCCCCTTAAAAAGCCCTTGAGGAGATCACTTATCCCCTCCTAAGTAGCTTTTAAAATAAACTCAAAGGTATAATGCACGCTAAGCCGAACTTTAAAACAAAGCAGGAGACATTAACATAACATACGAAGGGCAGATAACGCTCATCAGAGAGAATTAATGTGCATGAAAAAAACTAACAGCTCTATAGAATTTAGTGCGCTAAAATCCAGATGTACACATAGCCAAGGACAAACGTGTGCTAACCCGACGCGTGTAAACTGGGCGTCGTGCAAAAGAACTATAGAAAGACTAAAAGGGATGTGCGCTAACTCGACGAGCGTTAACCCAGCATGCGCAACCATGACAAACTTAAACCAACAAGCTGACGCGCAAAATTCAAACTAAGTGCGCCAAAAAAGCAAGCACATAAAAAAAACAGTCCCAGAGCCATATATATTAACAAATATATATATACTAACTAAAAGAAAAGTGCCATAACATAGCTATAGAGTGTCTAAAATGTTTAATAAATTATACTTACCAATAGACACTCGTCAACCAGCAAGTAAGCAGCAGACAGCCAAGCCAGTACTGAAACATATCATTAGTGGTTATGAAATAGGAATATATTGTAGATCCATAAAGAGAGAGTCAAAAGACAAGTCCCTGCGACCAATTATAGAAGGTTTAAGAAAAATGTGCCATGAGGAGAAAAAAGAATCACAAACTATACACCATATACATCCCTCTGATAAGCACTATACTCTGAGTGAAAACAGGGAATAAATATAGACTGAAAACCCCTCTCTCTAAACAATCAAATGCACATCTTCATTCTTCAGCCACCTCCAGCGGAGGCAAAGTAAAGACTGAGGTATGTGTGAGGTGGGAGGGGTTTTGCCTCATCCCAGTGGTAGAGAAGAGTAATTCCGAGAAGTAATGGATCATGGACTCTCACTACCAGTATGAAAAAAAAAGTTTATGCTTACCGTGGGTGACTTGCTTTTATAATGGCTTGCGTGTTGCTGCAGGATATCCAGGGCTTTGGATTCAGATGTAGGTTTGCAGGCAACACTCGGACTGGCTCTTGACTTTTCTGTTTCCTCACCGCTAGAGACCTTGTTTCCATAAGGTGAAAAAGAATAGCTGGAAGGGAGGTAGGAGCCTGGAGTAGAGGAAAGAGTGAATCACATTGAAGTAAGAAAGGTATTTAGTCATGTAATAAAAACTACTGTGGATGCATATATGTATGTGTGAGTATCTAGCTACTTATGTGCGTGTATGTTATTTCTAATGTATTGCCGTGCACAGGATTTGGAAAGCACTGACTGCAAGATGTACTAACCTAACACAGCTTGGTAATATATAAACACATAAAAACTAAAATGTGAAGAGAAAATCAGTAAGCTGCCTCAAATGTTCATTTTTAAAGCCATGGTTCTAGTAGAATAAGTAAATAAGCCCAGTAAAAAGGATGGATTTTCTTCCAAATCTTGAAGACAAAAGAATATAAAGTTTTCTTGGTATCCTACAAGTTGGTTATTATTAACTGAGTATTTAAAAAAAATAAAAAAATAATAATAAAAAAAAATAATTATGCTTACCTGATAAATTTCTTTCTTTCCGGACATGGAGAGTCCACAACATCATTCCAATTACTAGTGGGATATTCACTCCTGGCCAGCAGGAGGAGGCAAAGAACACCGCAGCAAAGCTGTTAAGTATCACTTCCCTTACCCATAACCCCCAGTCACTCAGCCAAAGGGAAATGGAAAAACATAATTTATGCTTACCTGATAAATTCCTTTCTCCTGTAGTGTAGTCAGTCCACGGGTCATCCATTACTTATGGGATATTAACTCCTCCCTAACAGGAAGTGCAAGAGGATCACCCAAGCAGAGCTGCTATATAGCTCCTCCCCTCTACGTCATACCCAGTCATTCGACCAAAACCAAACGAGAAAGGAGAAACTATAGGGTGCAGTGGTGACTGGAGTTTAATTTAAAATTTAGACCTGCCATAAAAAAACAGGGCGGGCCGTGGACTGACTACACTACAGGAGAAAGGAATTTATCAGGTAAGCATAAATTATGTTTTCTCCTGTTAAGTGTAGTCAGTCCACGGGTCATCCATTACTTATGGGATACCAATACCAAAGCTAGAAGTACACGGATGACGGGAGGGACAGGCAGGATCTTTACACGGAAGGAACCACTGCCTGAAGAACCTTTCTCCCAAAAACAGCCTCAGAAGAAGCAAAAGTGTCAAATTTGTAAAATTTGGAAAAAGTATGAAGAGAAGACCAAGTTGCAGCCTTGCAAATCTGTTCAACAGAGGCCTCATTCTTAAAGGCCCACGTGGAAGCCACAGCTCTCGTAGAATGAGCTGTAATTCTTTCAGGAGGCTGCTGTCCAGCAGTCTCATAGGCTAAACGTATTATGCTACGAAGCCAGAAAGAGAGAGAGGTAGCAGATGCTTTTTGACCTCTCCTCTGTCCAGAATAAACGACAAACAGGGAAGAAGTTTGGCGAAAATCTTTAGTTGCCTGTAAATAAAATTTCAGGGCACGGACTACGTCTAGATTGTGCAGAAGTCGTTCCTTCTTTGAAGAAGGGTTAGGGCACAATGATGGAACAACAATCTCTTGATTGATATTCTTGTTAGTGACTACCTTAGGTAAGAACCCAGGTTTAGTACGCAGAACTACCTTGTCTGAATGAAAAATCAGATAAGGAGAATCCCAATGTAAGGCCGATAACTCAGAGACTCTTCGAGCCGAGGAAATAGCCATTAAAAACAGAACTTTCCAAGATAACAGCTTGATATCAATGGAATGAAGGGGTTCAAACGGAACACCCTGTAAAACGTTAAGAACTAAGTTTAAGCTCCACGGTGGAGCAACAGTCTTAAACACAGGCTTAATCCTGGCCAAAGCCTGAACGTCTGGAACTTCTGACAGACGTTTGTGTAAAAGGATGGACAGAGCTGAGATCTGTCCCTTTAAAGAACTTGCAGATAAACCCTTTTCTAAACCTTCTTGTAGAAAAGACAATATCCTAGGAATCCTAACCTTACTCCATGAGTAACTCTTGTATTTGCACCAGTATAAATATTTACGCCATATTTTATGGTAAATTTTCCTGGTAACAGGTTTCCTAGCCTGTATTAAGGTATCAATTACTGACTCCGAAAATCCACGCTTTGATAAAATCAAGCGTTCAATCTCCATGCAGTCAGCTTCAGAGAAATTAGATTTTGATGTTTGAAAGGACCCTGAATTAGAAGGTCCTGTCTCAGAGGCAGAGACCAAGGTGGACAGGATGACATGTCCACTAGATCTGCATACCAGGTCCTGCGTGGCCACGCAGGCGCTATTAGAATCACTGATGCTTTCTCCTGTTTGATCCTGGCAATCAATCGAGGAAGCATCGGGAAGGGTGGAAACACATAAGCAATCTTGAAGGTCCAAGGTGCTGTCAGAGCATCTATCAGGACCGCTCCCGGGTCCCTGGACCTGGACCCGTAACAAGGAAGCTTGGCGTTCTGGCGAGATGCCATGAGATCCATATCTGGTTTGCCCCAACGTCGAAGTATTTGGGCAAAGACCTCCGGATGAAGTTCCCACTCCCCCGGATGAAAAGTCTGGCGACTTAGGAAATCCGCCTCCCAGTTCTCCACGCCTGGGATGTGGATCGCTGACAGGTGGCAAGAGTGAGACTCTGCCCAGCGAATTATCTTTGAGACTTCCATCATCGCTAGGGAACTCCTTGTCCCTCCCTGATGGTTGATGTAAGCCACAGTCGTGATGTTGTCCGACTGAAACCTGATGAACCTCAGAGTTGCTAACTGAGGCCAAGCCAGAAGGGCATTGAAAACTGCTCTTAATTCCAAAAACATAATTTATGTAAGAACTTACCTGATAAATTCATTTCTTTCATATTAACAAGAGTCCATGAGCTAGTGACGTATGGGATATACATTCCTACCAGGAGGGGCAAAGTTTCCCAAACCTTAAAATGCCTATAAATACACCCCTCACCACACCCACAAATCAGTTTAACGAATAGCCAAGAAGTGGGGTGATAAGAAAAAGTGCGAAGCATATAAAATAAGGAATTGGAATAATTGTGCTTTATACAAAAAAATCATAACCACCACAAAAAAGGGTGGGCCTCATGGACTCTTGTTAATATGAAAGAAATGAATTTATCAGGTAAGTTCTTACATAAATTATGTTTTCTTTCATGTAATTAACAAGAGTCCATGAGCTAGTGACGTATGGGATAATGACTACCCAAGATGTGGATCTTTCCACACAAGAGTCACTAGAGAGGGAGGGATAAAATAAAGACAGCCAATTCCTGCTGAAAATAATCCACACCCAAAATAAAGTTTAACAAAAAACATAAGCAGAAGATTCAAACTGAAACCGCTGCCTGAAGAACTTTTCTACCAAAAACTGCTTCAGAAGAAGAAAATACATCAAAATGGTAGAATTTAGTAAAAGTATGCAAAGAAGACCAAGTTGCTGCTTTGCAGATCTGGTCAACCGAAGCTTCATTCCTAAACGCCCAGGAAGTAGATACTGACCTAGTAGAATGAGCTGTAATTCTTTGAGGCGGAGTTTTACCCGACTCAACATAGGCAAGATGAATTAAAGATTTCAACCAAGATGCCAAAGAAATGGCAGAAGCTTTCTGGCCTTTCCTAGAACCGGAAAAGATAACAAATAGACTAGAAGTCTTACGGAAAGATTTCGTAGCTTCAACATAATATTTCAAAGCTCTAACAACATCCAAAGAATGCAATGATTTCTCCTTAGAATTCTTAGGATTAGGACATAATGAAGGAACCACAATTTCTCTACTAATGTTGTTGGAATTCACAACTTTAGGTAAAAATTCAAAAGAAGTTCGCAACACCGCCTTATCCTGATGAAAAATCAGAAAAGGAGACTCACACGAAAGAGCAGATAATTCAGAAACTCTTCTAGCAGAAGAGATGGCCAAAAGGAACAAAACTTTCCAAGAAAGTAATTTAATGTCCAATGAATGCATAGGTTCAAACGGAGGAGCTTGAAGAGCTCCCAGAACCAAATTCAAACTCCAAGGAGGAGAAATTGACTTAATGACAGGTTTTATACGAACCAAAGCTTGTACAAAACAATGAATATCAGGAAGAATAGCAATCTTTCTGTGAAAAAGAACAGAAAGAGCAGAGATTTGTCCTTTCAAAGAACTTGCGGACAAACCCTTATCCAAACCATCCTGAAGAAATTGTAAAATTCTCGGTATTCTAAAAGAATGCCAAGAAAAATGATGAGAAAGACACCATGAAATATAAGTCTTCCAGACTCTATAATATATCTCTCGAGATACAGATTTACGAGCCTGTAACATAGTATTAATCACGGAGTCAGAGAAACCTCTACGACCAAGAATCAAGCGTTCAATCTCCATACCTTTAAATTTAAGGATTTCAGATCCGGATGGAAAAAAGGACCTTGTGACAGAAGGTCTGGTCTTAACGGAAGAGTCCATGGCTGGCAAGATGCCATCCGGACAAGATCCGCATACCAAAACCTGTGAGGCCATGCCGGAGCTATTAGCAGAACAAACGAGCATTCCCTCAGAATCTTGGAGATTACTCTTGGAAGAAGAACTAGAGGCGGAAAGATATAGGCAGGATGATACTTCCAAGGAAGTGATAATGCATCCACTGCCTCCGCCTGAGGATCCCGGGATCTGGACAGATACCTGGGAAGTTTCTTGTTTAGATGAGAGGCCATCAGATCTATCTCTGGGAGCCCCCACAATTGAACAATCTGAAGAAATACCTCTGGGTGAAGAGACCATTCGCCCGGATGCAACGTTTGGCGACTGAGATAATCCGCTTCCCAATTGTCTACACCTGGGATATGAACCGCAGAGATTAGACAGGAGCTGGATTCCGCCCAAACCAAAATTCGAGATACTTCTTTCATAGCCAGAGGACTGTGAGTCCCTCCTTGATGATTGATGTATGCCACAGTTGTGACATTGTCTGTCTGAAAACAAATGAACGATTCTCTCTTCAGAAGAGGCCAAAACTGAAGAGCTCTGAAAATTGCACGGAGTTCCAAAATATTGATCGGTAATCTCACCTCCTGAGATTCCCAAACTCCTTGTGCCGTCAGAGATCCCCACACAGCTCCCCAACCTGTGAGACTTGCATCTGTTGAAATTACAGTCCAGGTCGGAAGAACAAAAGAAGCCCCCTGAATTAAACGATGGTGATTTGTCCACCACGTTAGAGAGTGTCGAACAATCGGTTTTAAAGATATTAATTGAGATATCTTCGTGTAATCCCTGCACCATTGGTTCAGCATACAGAGCTGAAGAGGTCGCATGTGAAAACGAGCAAAGGGGATCGCGTCCGATGCAGCAGTCATAAGACCTAGAATTTCCATGCATAAGGCTACCGAAGGGAATGATTGTGACTGAAGGTTTCGACAAGCTGTAATCAATTTTAGACGTCTCTTGTCTGTTAAAGACAGAGTCATGGACACTGAATCTATCTGGAAACCCAGAAAGGTTACCCTTGTTTGAGGAATCAAAGAACTTTTTGGTAAATTGATCCTCCAACCATGATCTTGAAGAAACAACACAAGTCGATTCGTATGAGACTCTGCTAAATGTAAAGACGGAGCAAGTACCAAGATATCGTCCAAATAAGGAAATACCACAATACCCTGTTCTCTGATTACAGACAGAAGGGCACCGAGAATCTTTGTGAAAATTCTTGGAGCTGTAGCAAGGCCAAACGGTAGAGCCACAAATTGGTAATGCTTGTCTAGAAAAGAGAATCTCAGGAACTGATAATGATCTGGATGAATCGGAATATGCAGATATGCATCCTGTAAATCTATTGTGGACATATAATTCCCTTGCTGAACAAAAGGCAATATAGTCCTTACAGTTACCATCTTGAACGTTGGTATCCTTACATAACGATTCAATAATTTTAGATCCAGAACTGGTCTGAAGGAATTCTCCTTCTTTGGTACAATGAAGAGATTTGAATAAAACCCCATCCCCTGTTCCGGAACTGGAACTGGCATAATTACTCCAGCCAACTCTAGATCTGAAACACAATTCAGAAATGCTTGAGCTTTCACTGGATTTACTGGGACATGGGAAAGAAAAAATCTCTTTGCAGGAGGTCTCATCTTGAAACCAATTCTGTACCCTTCTGAAACAATGTTCTGAATCCAAAGATTGTGAACAGATTTGATCCAAATTTCTTTGAAAAAACGTAACCTGCCCCCTACCAGCTGAACTGGAATGAGGGCCGTACCTTCATGTGAACTTAGAAGCAGGCTTTGCCTTTCTAGCAGGCTTGGATTTATTCCAGACTGGAGATGGTTTCCAAACTGAAACTGCTCCTGAGGACGAAGGATCAGGCTTTTGTTCTTTGTTGAAACGAAAGGAACGAAAACGATTGTTAGCCCTGTTTTTACCTTTAGATTTTTTATCCTGTGGTAAAAAAGTTCCTTTCCCACCAGTAACAGTTGAAATAATAGAATCCAACTGAGAACCAAATAATTTGTTTCCCTGGAAAGAAATGGAAAGTAGAGTTGATTTAGAAGCCATATCAGCATTCCAAGTCTTAAGCCATAAAGCTCTTCTGGCTAAGATAGCCAGAGACATAAATCTAACATCAACTCTAATAATATCAAAAATGGCATCACAGATGAAATTATTAGCATGCTGGAGAAGAATAATAATATCATGAGAATCACGATTTGTTACTTGTTGCGCTAGAGTTTCCAACCAAAAAGTTGAAGCTGCAGCAACATCAGCCAATGATATAGCAGGTCTAAGAAGATTACCTGAACATAGATAAGCTTTTCTTAGAAAAGATTCAATTTTTCTATCTAAAGGATCCTTAAACGAGGTACCATCTGACGTAGGAATGGTAGTACGTTTAGCAAGGGTAGAAATAGCCCCATCAACTTTAGGGATTTTGTCCCAAAATTCTAACCTGTCAGGCGGAACAGGATATAATTGCTTAAAACGTTTAGAAGGAGTAAATGAATTACCCAATTTATCCCATTCCTTAGCAATTACTGCAGAAATAGCATTAGGAACAGGAAAGACTTCTGGAATAACCGCAGGAGCTTTAAAAACCTTATCCAAACGTATAGAATTAGTATCAAGAGGACTAGAATCCTCTATTTCTAAAGCAATTAGTACTTCTTTAAGTAAAGAGCGAATAAATTCCATCTTAAATAAATATGAAGATTTATCAGCATCAATCTCTGAGACAGAATCCTCTGAACTAGAAGAGTCCAAAGAATCAGAATGATGGTGTACATTTAAAAATTCATCTGTAGAGAGAGAAGATTTAAAAGACTTTTTACGTTTACTAGAAGGAGAAATAACAGACAAAGCCTTCTTTATGGATTCAGAAACAAAATCTCTTATGTTATCAGGAACATTCTGCACCTTAGATGTTGAGGGAACTGCAACAGGCAATGGTACATCACTAAAGGAAATATTATCTGCTTTAACAAGTTTGTCATGACAATTAATACAAACAACAGCTGGAGAAATAGCTACCAAAAGTTTACAGCAGATACACTTAGCTTTGGTAGATCCAGCAGGCAGTGGTTTTCCTGTAGTATCTTCTGGCTCAGATGCAACGTGAGACATCTTGCAATATGTAAGAGAAAAAACAACATATAAAGCAAAATAAATCAAATTCCTTATAAGACAGTTTCAGGAATGGGAAAAAAATGCCAAACATCAAGCTTCTAGCAACCAGAAGCAAATGAAAATGAGACTGAAATAATGTGGAGACAAAAGCGACGCCCATATTTTTTGGCGCCAAATAAGACGCCCACATTATTTGGCGCCTAAATGCTTTTGGCGCCAAAAATGACGCCACATCCGGAACGCCGACATTTTTGGCGCAAAATAACGTCAAAAAATGACGCAACTTCCGGCGACACGTATGACGCCGGAAACGGAAATGAATTTTTGCGCCAAAAAAATCCGCGCCAAAAATGACGCAATAAAATGAAGCATTTTCAGCCCCCGCGAGCCTAACAGCCCACAGGGAAAAAAGTCAAATTTTTGAGGTAAGACAAAATATGATAATTTAAAGCATAATCCCAAATATGAAACTGACTGTCTGGAAATAAGGAAAGTTGAACATTCTGAGTCAAGGCAAATAAATGTTTGAATACATATATTTAGAACTTTATAAATAAAGTGCCCAACCATAGCTTAGAGTGTCACAGAAAATAAGACTTACTTACCCCAGGACACTCATCTACATGTTTGTAGAAAGCCAAACCAGTACTGAAACGAGAATCAGTAGAGGAAATGGTAAATATAAGAGTATATCGTCGATCTGAAAAGGGAGGTAAGAGATGAATCTCTACGACCGATAACAGAGAACCTTATGAAATAGACCCCGTAGAAGGAGATCACTGCATTCAATAGGCAATACTCTCCTCACATCCCTCTGACATTCACTGCACGCTGAGAGGAAAACCGGGCTCCAACTTGCTGCGGAGCGCATATCAACGTAGAATCTAGCACAAACTTACTTCACCACCTCCCTTGGAGGCAAAGTTTGTAAAACTGATTTGTGGGTGTGGTGAGGGGTGTATTTATAGGCATTTTAAGGTTTGGGAAACTTTGCCCCTCCTGGTAGGAATGTATATCCCATACGTCACTAGCTCATGGACTCTTGTTAATTACATGAAAGAAATGTTTATTGGAAGGAGTCTCTCCTCCTGAGTCCATGATCCCTGAGCCTTCAGGGAATTCCAGACAGCGCCCCAACCTAGTAGGCTGGCGTCTGTTGTTACAATTGTCCAATCTGGCCTGCTGAAGGGCATCCCCTTGGACAGATGTGGCCGAGAAAGCCACCATAGAAGAGAATCTCTGGTCTCTTGATCCAGATTCAGCATAGGGGACAAATCTGAGTAATCCCCATTCCACTGACTTAGCATGCACAATTGCAGTGGTCTGAGATGCAGGCGTGCAAAAGGTACTATGTCCATTGCCGCTACCATTAAGCCGATTACCTCCATGCATTGAGCCACTGACGGGTGTTGAATGGAATGAAGGACACGGCAAGCATTTAGAAGTTTTGTTAACCTGTCCTCTGTCAGGTAAATTTTCATTTCTACAGAATCTATAAGAGTCCCCAAGAAGGGAACTCTTGTGAGTGGCAATAGAGAACTCTTTTCTACGTTCACCTTCCACCCATGCGACCTTAGAAATGCCAGAACTAACTCTGTATGAGACTTGGCAGTTTGGAAACTTGACGCTTGTATCAGAATGTCGTCTAGGTACGGAGCTACCGCTATTCCTTGCGGTCTTAGTACCGCCAGAAGAGCGCCCAGAACCTTTGTAAAGATTCTTGGAGCCGTAGCTAACCCGAAGGGAAGAGCTACAAACTGGTAATGCCTGTCTAGGAAGGCAAACCTTAGGTACCGGTAATGATCCTTGTGAATCGGTATGTGAAGGTACGCATCCTTTAGATCCACTGTGGTCATGTACTGACCCTTTTGGATCATGGGTAAGATTGTCAGAATAGTTTCCATTTTGAACGATGGAACTCTTAGGAATTTGTTTAGGATCTTTAAATCCAAGATTGGTCTGAAGGTTCCTTCTTTCTTGGGAACCACAAACAGATTTGAGTAAAACCCTTGTCCGTGTTCCGACCGTGGAACCGGGTGGATCACTCCCATTAGCAAAAGATCTTGTACACAACGTAGAAACGCCTCTTTCTTTGTCTGGTTTGTTGACAACCTTGAAAGATGAAATCTCCCTTTTGGAGGAGAAGCTTTGAAGTCCAGAAGATATCCCTGAGATATGATCTCTAACGCCCAGGGATCCTGGACATCTCTTGCCCAAGCCTGGGCGAAGAGAGAAAGTCTGCCCACTACTAGATCCGTTTCCGGATTGGGGGCCCTCACTTCATGCTGTCTTAGGGGCAGCAGCAGGTTTTCTGGCCTGCTTGCCCTTGTTCCAGGTCTGGTTAGGTTTCCAGCCCTGTCTGTAACGAGCAACAGTTCCTTCCTGTTTTGGAGCGGAGGAAGTTGATGCTGCTCCTGCCTTGAAGTTACGAAAGGCACGAAAAACATAATTTATGTAAGAACTTACCTGATAAATTCATTTCTTTCATATTAGCAAGAGTCCATGAGCTAGTGACGTATGGGATATACATTCCTACCAGGAGGGGCAAAGTTTCCCAAACCTCAAAATGCCTATAAATACACCCCTCACCACACCCACAAATCAGTTTAACGAATAGCCAAGAAGTGGGGTGATAAAAAAGTGCGAAAGCATATAAAATAAGGAATTGGAATAATTGTGCTTTATACAAAATCATAACCACCACAAAAAAGGGCGGGCCTCATGGACTCTTGCTAATATGAAAGAAATGAATTTATCAGGTAAGTTCTTACATAAATTATGTTTTCTTTCATGTAATTAGCAAGAGTCCATGAGCTAGTGACGTATGGGATAATGACTACCCAAGATGTGGATCTTTCCACACAAGAGTCACTAGAGAGGGAGGGATAAAATAAAGACAGCCAATTCCTGCTGAAAATAATCCACACCCAAAATAAAGTTTAACGAAAAACATAAGCAGAAGATTCAAACTGAAACCGCTGCCTGAAGTACTTTTCTACCAAAAACTGCTTCAGAAGAAGAAAATACATCAAAATGGTAGAATTTAGTAAAAGTATGCAAAGAGGACCAAGTTGCTGCTTTGCAGATCTGGTCAACCGAAGCTTCATTCCTAAACGCCCAGGAAGTAGAAACTGACCTAGTAGAATGAGCTGTAATTCTCTGAGGCGGAGTTTTACCCGACTCAACATAGGCAAGATGAATTAAAGATTTCAAACAAGATGCCAAAGAAATGGCAGAAGCTTTCTGGCCTTTTCTAGAACCGGAAAAGATAACAAATAGACTAGAAGTCTTACGAAAAGATTTCGTAGCTTCAACATAATATTTCAAAGCTCTAACAACATCCAAAGAATGCAATGATTTCTCCTTAGAATTCTTAGGATTAGGACATAATGAAGGAACCACAATTTCTCTACTAATGTTGTTGGAATTCACAACTTTAGGTAAAAATTCAAAAGAAGTTCGCAACACCGCCTTATCCTGATGAAAAATCAGAAAAGGAGACTCACAAGAAAGAGCAGATAATTCAGAAACTCTTCTGGCAGAAGAGATGGCCAAAAGGAACAAAACTTTCCAAGAAAGTAATTTAATGTCCAATGAATGCATAGGTTCAAACGGAGGAGCTTGAAGAGCTCCCAGAACCAAATTCAAACTCCGAGGAGAAATTGACTTAATGACAGGTTTTATACGAACCAAAGCTTGTACAAAACAATGAATATCAGGAAGAATAGCAATCTTTCTGTGAAAAAGAACAGAAAGAGCAGAGATTTGTCCTTTCAAAGAACTTGCGGACAAACCCTTATCTAAACCATCCTGAAGGAACTGTAAAATTCTCGGTATTCTAAAAGAATGCCAGGAAAAATGATGAGAAAGACACCAAGAAATATAAGTCTTCCAGACTCTATAATATATCTCTCGAGATACAGATTTACGAGCCTGTAACATAGTATTAATCACAGAGTCAGAGAAACCTCTTTGACCAAGAATCAAGCGTTCAATCTCCATACCTTTAAATTTAAGGATTTCAGATCCTGATGGAAAAAAGGACCTTGTGACAGAAGGTCTGGTCTTAACGGAAGAGTCCACGGTTGGCAAGAGGCCATCCGGACAAGATCCGCATACCAAAACCTGTGAGGCCATGCCGGAGCTACCAGCAGAACAAACGAGCATTCCTTCAGAATCTTGGAGATTACTCTTGGAAGAAGAACTAGAGGCGGAAAGATATAGGCAGGATGATACTTCCAAGGAAGTGATAATGCATCCACTGCCTCCGCCTGAGGATCCCGGGATCTGGACAGATACCTGGGAAGTTTCTTGTTTAGATGGGACGCCATCAGATCTATTTCTGGAAGTTCCCACATTTGAACAATCTGAAGAAATACCTCTGGGTGAAGAGACCATTCGCCCGGATGCAACGTTTGGCGACTGAGATAATCCGCTTCCCAATTGTCTACACCTGGGATATGAACCGCAGAGATTAGACAGGAGCTGGATTCCGCCCAAACCAAAATTCGAGATACTTCTTTCATAGCCAGAGGACTGTGAGTCCCTCCTTGATGATTGATGTATGCCACAGTTGTGACATTGTCTGTCTGAAAACAAATAAACGATTCTCTCTTCAGAAGAGGCCAAAACTGAAGAGCTCTGAAAATTGCACGGAGTTCCAAAATATTGATCGGTAATCTCACCTCCTGAGATTCCCAAACTCCTTGTGCCGTCAGAGATCCCCACACAGCTCCCCAACCTGTGAGACTTGCATCTGTTGAAATTACAGTCCAGGTCGGAAGCACAAAAGCCCCCTGAATTAAACGATGGTGATCTGTCCACCATGTTAGAGAGTGTCGAACAATCGGTTTTAAAGATATTAATTGAGATATCTTCGTGTAATCCTTGCACCATTGCTTCAGCATACAGAGCTGAAGAGGTCGCATGTGAAAACGAGCAAAGGGGATCGCGTCCGATGCAGCAGTCATAAGACCTAGAATTTCCATGCATAAGGCTACCGAAGGGAATGATTGTGACTGAAGGTTTCGACAAGCTGTAATCAACTTTAGACGTCTCTTGTCTGTTAAAGACAGAGTCATGGACACTGAATCCATCTGGAAACCCAGAAAGGTTACCCTTGTCTGAGGAATCAAAGAACTTTTTGGTAAATTGATCCTCCAACCATGATCTTGAAGAAACAACACAAGTCGATTCGTATGAGATTCTGCTAAATGTAAAGACTGAGCAAGTACCAAGATATCGTCCAAATAAGGAAATACCACAATACCCTGTTCTCTGATTACAGACAGCAGGGCACCAAGAACCTTTGTAAAAATTCTTGGAGCTGTAGCTAGGCCAAACGGCAGAGCCACAAACTGGTAATGCTTGTCCAGAAACGAGAATCTCAGGAACTGATAATGATCTGGATGAATCGGAATATGCAGATATGCATCCTGTAAATCTATTGTGGACATATAATTCCCTTGCTGAACAAAAGGTAAGATAGTCCTTACAGTTACCATCTTGAACGTTGGTATCCTTACATAATGATTCAATATTTTTATATCCAGAACTGGTCTGAAAGAATTCTCCTTCTTTGGTACAATGAAGAGATTTGAATAAAACCCCATCCCCTGTTCCGGAACTGGAACTGGCATAATTACTCCAGTCAACTCTAGATCTGAAACACATTTCAGAAATGCTTGAGCTTTTACTGGATTTACTGGGACACGGGAAAGAAAAAATCTCTTTGCAGGAGGTCTCAACTTGAAACCAATTCTGTACCCTTCTGAAACAATGCTCTGAATCCAAAGATTGTGAACAGAATTGATCCAAATTTCCTTGAAAAAACGTAACCTGCCCCCTACCAGCTGAGCTGGAATGAGGGCCGCACCTTCATGTGGACTTAGAAGCAGGCTTTGCCTTTCTAGCTGGCTTGGATTTATTCCAGACTGGAGATGGTCTCCAAACTGAAACTGCTCCTGAGGATGAAGGATCAGGCTTTTGTTCTTTGTTGAAACGAAAGGAACGAAAACGATTATTAGCCCTGTTTTTACCTTTAGATTTTTTATCCTGTGGTAAAAAAGTTCCTTTCCCACCAGTAACAGTTGAGATAATAGAATCCAACTGAGAACCAAATAATTTGTTACCCTGGAAAGAAATGGAAAGTAAAGTTGATTTAGAAGCCATATCAGCATTCCAAGTTTTAAGCCATAAAGCTCTTCTAGCTAAAATAGCTAGAGACATAAACCTGACATCAACTCTGATAATATCAAAAATGGCATCACAGATAAAATTATTAGCATGCTGAAGAAGAATAATAATATCATGAGAATCACGATGTGTTACTTGTTGCGCTAAAGTTTCCAACCAAAAAGTTGAAGCTGCAGCAACATCAGCCAAAGATATAGCAGGTCTAAGAAGATTACCTGAACACAGATAAGCTTTTCTTAGAAAGGACTCAATTTTCCTATCTAGAGGATCCTTAAACGAAGTACCATCTGACGTAGGAATAGTAGTACGTTTAGCAAGGGTAGAAATAGCCCCATCAACTTTAGGGATCTTGTCCCAAAATTCTAATCTGTCAGACGGCACAGGATATAATTGCTTAAAACGTTTAGAAGGAGTAAATGAATTACCCAAATTATCCCATTCTTTGGAAATTACTGCAGAAATAGCATTAGGAACAGGAAAAACTTCTGGAATAACCACAGGAGCTTTAAATACCTTATCTAAACGTTTAGAATTAGTATCAAGAGGACCAGAATCCTCTATTTCTAAAGCAATTAGTACTTCTTTAAGTAAAGAACGAATAAATTCCATATTAAATAAATATGAAGATTTATCAGCATCAACCTCTGAGACAGAATCCTCTGAACCAGAGGAATCATCAGAATCAGAATGATGATGTTCATTTAAAAATTCATCTGTAGGGAGAGAAGTTTTAAAAGATTTTTTACGTTTACTAGAAGGAGAAATAACAGACATAGCCTTCTTTATGGATTCTGAAACAAAATCTCTTATATTATCAGGAACATTCTGCACCTTAGATGTTGAAGGAACTGCAACAGGCAATGGTACTTTACTAAAGGAAATATTATCTGCTTTAACAAGTTTGTCATGACAATCAATACAAACAACAGCTGGAGGAATAGCTACCAAAAGTTTACAGCAGATACACTTAGCTTTGGTAGATTCAGCACTTGACAGCGATTTTCCTGTAGTATCTTCTGACTCAGATGCAACGTGAGACATCTTGCAATATGTAAGAGAAAAAACAACATATATATAAAGCAAAATTGATCAAATTCCTTAAATGACAGTTTCAGGAATGGGAAAAAATGCCAAAGAACAAGCTTCTAGCAACCAGAAGCAATAAAAAATGAGACTTAAATAATGTGGAGACAAAAGTGACGCCCATATTTTTTCGCGCCAAATAAGACGCCCACATTATTTGGCGCCTAAATGCTTTTTGGGGCCAAAAATGACGCCACATCCGGAACGCCGACATTTTTGGCGCAAAATAACGTCAAAAAATGACGCAACTTCCGGCGACACGTATGACGCCGGAAACGGAAATATAATTTTTGCGCCAAAAAAGTCCGCGCCAAGAATGACGCAATAAAATGAAGCATTTTCAGCCCCCGCGAGCCTAACAGCCCACAGGGAAAAAGTCAAATTTTAAGGTAAGAAAAATGTTAAATTAAAATGCATTATCCCAAATATGAAACTGACTGTCTGAAAATAAGGAAAGTTGAACATTCTGAGTCAAGGCAAATAAATGTTTGAATACATATATTTAGAACTTTATAAACAAAGTGCCCAACCATAGCTAGGAGTGTCACAGAAAATAAGACTTACTTACCCCAGGACACTCATCTACATATAGCAGATAGCCAAACCAGTACTGAAACGAGAATCAGCAGAGGTAATGGTATATATAAGAGTATATCGTCGATCTGAAAAGGGAGGTAAGAGATGAATCTCTACGACCGATAACAGAGAACCTATGAAATAGACCCCTTAGAAGGAGATCACTGCATTCAAATAGGCAATACTCTCCTCACATCCCTCTGACATTCACTGCACGCTGAGAGGAAAACCGGGCTCCAACTTGCTGCGGAGCGCATATCAACGTAGAATCTAGCACAAACTTACTTCACCACCTCCATCGGAGGCAAAGTTTGTAAAACTGATTTGTGGGTGTGGTGAGGGGTGTATTTATAGGCATTTTGAGGTTTGGGAAACTTTGCCCCTCCTGGTAGGAATGTATATCCCATACGTCACTAGCTCATGGACTCTTGCTAATTACATGAAAGAAATTAGACTGTCTAGCCCTTGGTTTGGCTCTGTCTTGAGGCCGGGCATGGCCCTTACCTCCAGTAATGTCAGCGATAATTTCTTTCAAACCGGGCCCAAATAATGTCTGCCCTTTGAAAGGTATGTTAAGCAATTTAGATTTAGAAGTCACATCGGCTGACCAGGATTTTAGCCACAGCGCTCTGCGCGCCTGAATGGCGAATCCGGAATTCTTAGCCGTAAGCTTAGTTAAATGTACTACGGCATCAGAAATAAATGAATTAGCTAGCTTAAGGACTCTAAGATTGTCTATAATTTCATCCAATGGAACTGAGCTAATGGTCTCTTCTAGAGACTCAAACCAGAATGCCGCCGCAGCTGTGACAGGCGCAATGCATGCGAGGGGTTGTAATATAAAACCTTGTTGAGTAAACATTTTCTTAAGGTAACCCTCTAACTTTTTATCCATTGGATCTGAAAAGGCACAGCTATCCTCCACCGGGATAGTGGTACGCTTAGCCAGAGTAGAAACTGCTCCTTCCAACTTAGGGACCGTCTGCCATAAGTCCCGTGTGGTGGCGTCTATTGGAAACATTTTTCTAATATAGGAGGGGGGGAAAAGGGCACACCGGGCCTATCCCATTCCTTGGTAATAATCTCTGTAAGCCTCTTAGGTATAGGAAAAACGTCAGTACACGCCGGTACCGCATAGTATCTATCCAGCCTACATAATTTCTCTGGGATTGCAACCGTGTTACAATCATTCAGAGCCGCTAATACCTCCCCTAATAATACACGGAGGTTCTCAAGCTTAAATTTAAAATTTGAAATGTCTGAGTCCAGTTTATTTGGATCAGATCCGTCACCCACAGAATGAAGCTCTCCGTCTTCATGTTCTGCCAATTGTGACGCAGTATCAGACATGGCTCTAACATTATCAGCGTACTCTGTTCTCACCCCAGAGTGGTCGCGTTTACCTCTAAGTTCTGGCAATTTAGATAAAACTTCAGTCATAACATTAGCCATGTCTTGTAAAGTGATTTGTAATGGCCGCCCTGATGTACTTGGCGTCGCAATATCACGCACCTCCTGAGCGGGAGATGCAGGTACTGACACGTGAGGAGAGTTAGTCGGCATAACTTTCCCCTCGTTGTCTGGTGAAATTTTCTTGAAATGTACAGATTGGCTTTTATTTAAAGTAGCATCAATGCAATTAGTACACAAATTTCTATTGGGCTCCACATTGGCTTTTGAACATATTGCACAAAGAGATTCCTCTGTGTCAGACATGTTAAAACAAACTAGCAATTAGCCTAGCAAGCTTGGAAAATACTTTTCAAATAAATTTACAAGCAATATAAAAAACGTTATTGTGCCTTTAAGAAGCACACAAAAACTGTCACAGTTGAAATAACAATGAACCGGATTAGTTATAGAAACCAAATTTTCACAGTAAATGCATTAAGTTAGCAAAGGATTGCACCCACTAGCAATGGATGATTAACCCCTTAATACCAAAAAACAGATAACAATTGAAAATATAAGCGTTTTTATCACAGTCAAAGCACAGTCTCACAGGTCTGCTGTGAGTGATTACCTCCCTCAAAACTAGTTTTGGAGACCCCTGAGCTCTGTAGAGACGTCCTGGATCATGCAGGGAGAAAAAGGCAGACTGTGACTGAATTTCTACTGCGCAATAAAAGCGCCAAAATAGGCCCCTCCCACTCATAATACAACAGTGAGGGAAGCTCAGTAAACTGTTTTAATTCAAAAGAAACGACAGCCATGTGGAAAATGTCGCAAGCTTCCTGGTAATCCCACTTCCATGTTCAAAAAGGAACTAACTAGATTGATCGAGGATGGTGTCATTTTGGGAGTTTTCTCTATTAAAGATCTGGAGTCACTAATACCTAATCATCCTATTACTCCTATATTCCATCATGTACCAAAGATACATAAGAATGCCACCTGTCCACCTGGTAGGCCGATTGTGGCAGGGATTGGGTCTCTTTTAGAGCCACTTGGAGAATGGATGGATAGTATCCTTCAGCCTATTGCTATGACACAATTAAGCTATTTAAAGGATACTTCCCATCTCCTTGCAACACTGGATACTATCAGGTGGAAGGAGGATTTTTGTTGGATAACTGCAGACATTATGTCTCTTTATACCAGCATACCTCAGCACCTTGGAATAAAGGCAGTTGACTTTTTCTTGGAACGGCAGGGCAAATTGGATGATACAGTTAGACTATATATAGGTGATGTTTTAAGATTTCTACTAACACACAACTTTTTTTCTTTTGACGGAGAGTTCTATCTGCAGATAAGGGGGACGGCCATGGGGGCAAAATTTGCCCCGGCATTTGCCAATATCTTTGTTGCCTGGTGGGAGCTAATGTACGTTTACTCCCCCACTAACCCCTGGTCTGAACAGATAGAGCTCTTCGTCAGATATATAGATGACCTGCTCCTAGTGGTGCGCAGTGATAGGGATCCAGATCTTTTAAATAGTATGCTACTTTATTTCAGCACTAATGAACTGGGTTTGAAATTTACTGGCGAAATGAATACTAAAGAGATACATTTTCTTGATCTTACACTATACACCGATGGAGATATGATCATGACAAAAACATACAGGAAGAGCACTGCTGGAAATACAATCTTGCATGCTGCTTCTCAACATCCATCTCATTTAATTAAAGCTATCCCCAAGGGTCAATTTATCAGACTACGTAGGAATACGAAGTCTGATAATATTTATGATGAACAATCTTTGGAATTAAAGAACAGACTCATCAACAGAGGTTACAACCCCGATGACCTGGAAATATGTAGACAGCATGTCAAAACTATTAACTATAGGCTAAATAAGAGACATGGCTCTGAAAAGCATGTGTCAGGGGATTCTGTGGTATTCTCTACTGAGTATTCACCTCAATACATGAATATAGTTGGTATACTTAAAAAACATCTCCATTTATTAATGGGTGATCCAATTCTAAAACCCCTGATTGGCAATTGCCGTTTTGTCTCAAGAAAGCCTAAAACTCTATCTAGATTTCTATCTCCTAGTATGGTTACAACCAAAAACCACCGTAATCCCACTTGCTGGCTTTCAAAGAAGGGTAATTTTAAATGTGGTGGTAGACAATGCACGACTTGCATGAATATAATAGTAGGTAATAGTTTTAGCTCTTCTTATGACAATAAAACTTACCAAATAGATTTTTATGCTAACTGTAGAACCTCTTACGTGGTCTACCTACTTACCTGCAATCTATGTAAAAGCCAATATGTAGGGAAAACGTCACGTGAGATAAGAACAAGACATGGTGAACACATTAGGGATGTTAAAAATTATTTTGTAGACTCCGCAGTAGCTAACCATTTTAATTATCATCACTTTAGTCATATTGCAGATATGTCAATACAAGTAATTGATACAGCCACTCTTCCCCTTAGGGGTGGCAACAAAAATCATATCTTAGATAGAAAAGAACTTTACTGGATCCTAAAATTACACACTAGGATACCCAATGGTATGAATAAGGAATGTGACATCAATTTCTTTATTGATATTTAGGTTCTATCAATATACTCCATTTACACATATACATTGATACACGGATTCTTTTAATTTAATTTGTGTATCACATATATATTCAATATTTTTGTATATGAACAGGAAGACCATTTGAAATATTTATTTAATTAGTATTTTCCTGTGTTTTTTTAGTATATGTGTTTTAATATAGGAGTTTTAGCTTTATTGACTAGGTTGAAAAAATCCTGGATATTAACTTACTCATTTAGTCCTTTAATTTTTCCCCTTTTCTTTCTTAGTGCCTTTTTTGTACTCCTTTTTTGCGCTTTTCTGTTTTTTTTTTTTTTTGTGAGCCTGATTGGAGTATTTATCTATTTCTTTATATTAGTAATAGATTTAAAATAATTTTGTAAAGTGGTATACTATGTTTTTCTTCTATAACTCTATTGCCTCAGCTTCAAATACATTATAGAATATATCAGTATGTTTTAAAACTTATTGTTGGTGGGGGCAGGGTTAATTCCTTTGTGTGTATATAAGGGGTGTCTTGCTGTTACCAATTTAGCCTATGATTAAGCGCCACTAGGGGGCGCGAAACGCGTCAGGCAGTCAGTCCCTCTGTGTCTACCCTTCTGTCTGTATGTTGCTGGAGTTATTTTAAGCCTGTTCTTGTTTATGTGTGGCTTAAATTAATAAACCGCTGTTTGAATTTCACCCCTGAGTAGTGCCTGCCATTTTTTTCTTATGTGGAAAATAACGCCCAAAACAATTTTTCACCAAGTACCTCAGAAAAATAAACGATTAACATGCCAGTAAACGTTTAAAATATAATTTATGAAATGTTATTAAAAAGCCTGCTGCTAGCCGCTCACACTGCAGATTTAGGCTAAAAGTTATATGTATACAGTATTTTCCCAGTGAATTGCCATTCCCCAGAAATACTTAAGTGTAAACATACATACATATCAGCCTGATACCAGTTGCTACTACTGCATTTAAGGCTGTACTTACATTACATCGGTATTAGCAGTATTTTCTCAGTCAATTCCATTCCTTAGAAAATAATATACTGCAACATACCTCCTTGCAGGTGAACCTGCCCGCTGTCCCCTGTTCTGAAGTTACCTCGCTCCTCAGAATGGCCGAGAACAGCAAATGGATCTTAGTTACGTCCGCTAAGATCATACACAAACTCAGGCAGATTCTTCTTCTAATGCTGCCTGAGAAAAAACAACACACTCCGGTGCCGTTTAAAATAACAAACTTTTGATTGAAGAAATAAAAACTAAGTTTAACAACCACAGTCCTCTCACACATCCTATCTATTAGTTAGGTGCAATTGAATGACTGGGTATGACGTAGAGGGGAGGAGCTATATAGCAGCTCTGCTTGGGTGATCCTCTTGCACTTCCTGTTAGGGAGGAGTTAATATCCCATAAGTAATGGATGACCCGTGGACTGACTACACTTAACAGGAGAAAACATAATTTATGTAAGAACTTACCTGATAAATTCATTTCTTTCATATTAGCAAGAGTCCATGAGCTAGTGACGTATGGGATATACATTCCTACCAGGAGGGGCAAAGTTTCCCAAACCTTAAAATGCCTATAAATACACCCCTCACCACACCCACAAATCAGTTTAACGAATAGCCAAGAAGTGGGGTGATAAGAAAAAAGTGCGAAAGCATAAAAAATAAGAAATTGGAATAATTGTGCTTTATACAAAAAAAATCATAACCACCACAAAAAAAGGGTGGGCCTCATGGACTCTTGCTAATATGAAAGAAATGAATTTATCAGGTAAGTTCTTACATAAATTATGTTTTCTTTCATGTAATTAGCAAGAGTCCATGAGCTAGTGACGTATGGGATAATGACTACCCAAGATGTGGATCTTTCCACGCAAGAGTCACTAGAGAGGGAGGGATAAAATAAAGACAGCCAATTCCTGCTGAAAATAATCCACACCCAAAATAAAGTTTAATGAAAACATAAGCAGAAGATTCAAACTGAAACCACTGCCTGAAGTACTTTTCTACCAAAAACTGCTTCAGAAGAAGAAAACACATCAAAATGGTAGAATTTAGTAAAAGTATGCAAAGAGGACCAAGTTGCTGCTTTGCAAATCTGATCAACCGAAGCTTCATTCCTAAACGCCCAGGAAGTAGTAACTGACCTAGTAGAATGAGCTGTAATCCTTCGAGGCGGAGTTTTACCCGACTCGACATAGGCATGATGAAATAAAGATTTCAACCAAGATGCCAAAAAAATGGCCTTTTCTAGAACCGGAAAAGATGACAAATAGACTAGAAGTCTTTCGGAAAGACTTAGTAGCTTCAACATAATAATACAAAGCTCTAACAGCATCCAAAGAATGCAATGATTTCTCCTTAGAATTCATAGGATTAGGACATAATGAAGGAACCACAATTTCTCTACTAATGTTGTTAGAATTCACAACCTTAGGTAAAAAATTCAAAAGAAGTTTGCAGCACCGCCTTATCCTGATGAAAAATCAGAAAAGGAGACTCACAAGAAAGAGCAGATAATTCAGAGACTCTTCTGGCAGAAGAGATGGCCAAAAGAAACAAAACTTTCCAAGAAAGTAATTTAATGACCAAAGAATACATGGGTTCAAAAGGAGGAGCTTGAAGAGCCCCCAGAACCAAATTCAAACTCCAAGGAGGAGACATTGACTTAATGACAGGTTTTATATGAACCAAAGCTTGTACAAAACAATGAATATCAGGAAGATTAGCAATCTTTATGTGAAAAAGAACAGAAAGAGCAGAGATTCGTCCTTTCAAGGAACTTGCGGACAAACCTTTATCTAAACCATCCTGAAGAAACTGTAAAATTCTCGGTATTCAAAAAGAATGCCAAGAAAAATGATGAGAAAGACACTAAGAAATATAAGTCTTCCAGACTCTATAATATATCTCTCTAGATACAGATTTACGAGCCTGTCACATAGTATTAATCACAGAGTCAGAGAAACCTCTTTGACCAAGAATCAAGCGTTCAAACTCCATACCTTAAAATTTAAGGATTTGAGATCCTGATGGAAGAAAGGACCTTGCGACAGAAAGTCTGGAAGAGTCCACAGCTGGCAAGAGGCCATCCGGACAAGATCCGCATACCAAAACCTGTGAGGCCATGCTGGAGCTACCAGCAGGACAAACGAGCATTCCTTTAGAATCTTGGAGAATACTCTTGGAAGAAGAACTAGAGGCGGAAAGATATAGGCAGGATAATACTTCCAAGGAAGTGATAATGCATCCACTGCCTCCGCCTGAGGATCCCGGGATCTGGACAGATACCAGGGAAGTTTCTTGTTTAGATGAGAAGCCATCAGATCTATTTCTGGGAGTTCCCACATTTGAACAAATACCTCTGGGTGAAGAGACCATTCGCCCGGATGCAACGTTTGGCGACTGAGATAATCCGCTTCCCAATTGTCTATACCTGGGATATGAACCGCAGAGATTAGACAGGAGCTGGATTCCGCCCAAACCAAAATTCGAGATACTTCTTTCATAGCCAGAGGACTGTGAGTCCCTCCTTGATGATTGATGGATGCCACAGTTGTGACATTGTCTATCTGAAAAAAAATGAACAACTCTCTCTTCAGAAGAGGCCAAGACTGAAGAGCTCTGAAAATTGCACGGAGTTCTAAAATATTGATCGGTAATCTCACCTCCTGAGATTCCCAAACCCCTTGTGCCGTCAGAGACCCCCACACAGCTCCCCAACCTGTAAAACTTGCATCTGTTGAGATTATAGTCCAGGTCGGAAGAACAAAGAAGCCCCCTGAACTAAATGATGGTGATCTGTCCACCACGTCAGAGAGTGTCGTATAATCGGTTTAAAGATATTAATTGAGATATCTTTGTGTAATCCCTGCACCATTGGTTCAGCATACAGAGCTGAAGAGGTCGCATGTGAAAACGAGCAAAGGAGATCGCATCCGATGCGGCAGTCATAAGACCTAAAATTTCCATGCATAAGGCTACCAAAGGGAATGATTGTGACTGAAGGTTTTGACAAGCTGATATCAATGTTAGACTTCTCTTGTCTGACAAAGACAGAGTCATAGACACTGAATCTATCTGGAAACCTAAAAAGGTTACCCTTGTCTGAGGAATCAATGAAATTTTTGGTAAATTGATCCTCCAACCATGATCTTGAAGAAACAACACAAGTCGAGTCGTATGAGATTCTGCGAAAATGTGAAGACTGAGCAAGTACCAAGATATCGTCAAAAATAAGGAAATACCAAAACCCTGTTCTCTGATTACAGACAGAAGGGCACCGAGAACCTTTGAAAAAATTCTTGGAGCTGATTGCTAGGCCAAACGGTAGAGCCACAAAACTGGTAATGCTTGTCTAAAAAGAGAATCTCAGAAACTAAAAGTGATCTGGATGAATCGGAATATGCAGATATGCATCCTGTAAATCTATTGTAGACATATAATGCCCTTGCTAAAAAAAAGGCAGGATAGTCCTACAGTTACCATCTTGAATGTTGGTATCCTTACATAACGATTCAATATTGATAGATCCGGAACTGGTCTGAAGGAATTGACCTTCTTTGGTACAATGAAGAGATAGAATAAAACCCCAGCCCCTGTTCCAGAACTGGAACTGGCATAATTACTCCAGCCAACTCTAGATCTGAAACACATTTCAGAAATGCTGAGCCTTTGCTGGGTTTACTGGGACACGGGAAAGAAAAAAAAAAAAAATCTCTTTGCAGGAGGCCTTAACTTGAAGCCAATTCTGTACCTTTCTGAAACAATGTTCTGAAACCAGAGATTGTGAACGGAATTGATCCAAATTTCTTTGAAGAAAACGTAATCTGCCCCATACCAGCTGAGCTGGAATGAGGGCCACACCTTCATGGGTACTTAGGAGCTGGCTTTGGGTTTCTATAAGGCTTGGATATATTCCAAACTGGAAATGGTTTCCAAACTGATACCGCTCCTGAGGATGAAGGATCAGGCTTTTGTTCCTTGTTGTGAGGAAAGGAACGAAAACGATTATTAGACCTAAATTTACCTTAGATTTTTTATCCTTTGGAAAAAAAGTTCCCTTCCCTCCAGTAACAGTTGAGATAATAGAATCCAACTGAGAACCGAATAACTTATTACCCTTGAAAGAAAGGGATAGCAAAGTAGACTTAGAAGACATATCAGCATTCCAAGTTTTAAGCCATAAAGCTCTTCTAGCTAAAATAGCTAGACATATACCTGACATCAACTCTAATGATATCAAAAGATGGTATCACAAATAAAATTATTAGCATGTTATAGAATAATAATAATGCTATAAAATTATGATCTGTTACTTGTTGCGCTAAAGCTTCTAACCAAAAAGTTGAAGCTGCAGCAACATCCGCTAAAAATATAGCAGGAGTAGAGACAGCCCCATTAACCTTAGGGATTTTGTCCCAAAAACTCTAATCTGTCAGATGGCACAGGATATAATTGCTTAAAACGTTTTAGAAGGAGTAAATGAATTACCCAAATTATTCCATTCCCTGGAAATTACTTCAGAAATAGCATCAGGGAGAGAAAACACTTCTGGAATAACTACAGGAGATTTAAAAACCTTATTTAAACGTTTACATTTAGTATCAAGAGGACCAGAATCCTCTATTTCTAATGCAATTAATACTTCTTTAAGTAAAGAACGAATAAATTCCATCTTAAACAAATACGAAGATTTATCAGCATCAACCTCTGAGACAGAAACCTCTGAACCAGAAGAACCATTATCAGCATCAGAATGATGATGTTCATTTAAAAATTCATCTGAAAAAAGAGAAGTTTTAAAAGACTTTTATGTATACTAGAAGGAGAAATAACAGACATAGCCTTCTTAATGGATTTAAAAATAAAATCTCTTATGTTATCAGGAACACTCTGAAAATTAGATGTTGACGGAACAGCAACAGGTAATGTAACAGTACTAAAGGAAATTTTATCTGCATTAATAAGTTTGTCATGACATGCAATACAAACAACAGCTGGAGAAACAGATACCAAAAGTTTATAGCAGATACACTTAGCTTGGTAGCTCCAGCACCGGGCAGCGATTTTCCTGAAGTATCTTCTGACTCAGTTGCAACGTGGAACATCTTGCAATATGTAATAGAAAAAACAACATATAAAGCAAAATTTATCAAATTCCTTAAATGACAGTTTCAGGAATGGGAAAAAAATGCCAGTGAACAAGCTTCTAGCAACCAGAAGCAATAAATAATGAGACTTAAATAATGTGGAGACAAAAATGACGCCCATATTTTTTAGCGCCAAATAAGACGCCCACATTATTTGGCGCCTAAATGCTTTTGGCGCCAAAAATGACGCCACATCCGGAACGCCGACACTTTTGACGCAAAAAAAGGTCAAAAAATGACGCAACTTCCGGCGACACGTATGACGCCGGAAACAGAAAAAAATGTTTGCGCCAAAAAAGTCCGCGCCAAGAATGACGCAATAAAATGAAGCATTTTCAGCCCCCGCGAGCCTAACAGCCCACAGGGAAAAAGTCAAATTTTTTAAGGTAAGAAAAAATGATTGATTCAAATGCATTATCCCAAATATGAAACTGACTGAAAATAAGGAATGTTGAACATCCTGAGTCAAGGCAAATAAATGTTTGAATACATATATTTAGAACTTTATAAAAAAGTGCCTAACCATAGCTTAGAGTGTCACAGAAAATAAGCTTACTTACTTACCCCAGGACACTCATCTACATGTTGTAGAAAGCCAAACCAGTACTGAAACGAAAATCAGCAGAGGTAATGGTATATATATAAGAGTATATCGTCGATCTGAAAAGGGAGGTAAGAGATGAATCTCTACGACCGATAACAGAGAACCTATGAAATAGACCCCGTAGAAGGAGATCATTGCATTCAAAATAGGCAATACTCTCCTCACATCCCTCTGACATTCACTGCACGCTGAGAGGAAAACCGGGCTCCAACCTGCTGCGGAGCGCATATCAACGTAGAATCTAGCACAAACTTACTTCACCACCTCCATAGGAGGCAAAGTTTGTAAAACTGATTTGTGGGTGTGGTGAGGGGTGTATTTATAGGCATTTTAAGGTTTGGGAAACTTTGCCCCTCCTGGTAGGAATGTATATCCCATACGTCACTAGCTCATGGACTCTTGCTAATTACATGAAAGAAAAGGAAATTTATGCTTACCTGATAAATTGATTTCTTTTACGATATACCGAGTCCACGGTTTCATCCTTTACTTGTGGGATATATTCCTCCTGCTAACAGGAAGTGGCAAAGAGCACCACAGCAGAGCTGCTATATAGCTCCTCCCCTAACTCCTCCCCCCAGTCATTCGACCGAAGGTATAGGAAGAGAAAGGAAAAGAACCATTAAGGTGCAGAGGTGACTGAAGTTTATATAAAAATAAGTCCTGTCTCAAAAAGACAGGGTGGGCCGTGGACTCGGTATATCGTAAAAGAAATCAATTTATCAGGTAAGCATAAATTTCCTTTTCTTTTACAAGATATACAGATTCCACGGTTTCATCCTTTACTTGTGGGATACCAAAGCTTTAGGACACGGATGAAAGGGAGGGACAAGACAGGAACCTAAACGGAAGGCACCACTGTTTGAAGCACCTTTCTCCCAAAAATAGCCTCAGAAGAAGCAAAAGTATCAAATTTGGAAAATTTGGAAAAAGTATGAAGGGAGGACCAAGTCGCAGCCTTACAAATCTGTTCAACAAAAGCAACATTTTTAAAAGCCCATGTGGAAGCCACAGCTCTGGTGGAATGTACCGTAATCTTCTCAGGAGGCTGCTGTCCAGCAGTCTCGTATGCCAAACGTATGATGCTTTTCAGCCAAAAAGAAAGAGAGGTAGCTGTAGCTTTTTGACCTCTACGCTTTCCAGAATAAACCACAAACAGAGAGGATGTTTGACGGAAATCCTTGGTTGCTTGCAAGTAAAACTTCAAAGCACGAACCACGTCTAAGTTATGTAACAGACGCTCCTTCTTAGAAGGATTAGGACACAGAGAAGGAACAACAATTTCCTGATTAATATTCTTATTTGAAACAACCTTAGGAAAGAATCCAGGTTTAGTCCGCAAAACCACCTTATCAGAATGGAATATAAGATAAGGGGAATCACATTGCAATGCAGAAAGCTCAGAAACTCTTCGAGCAGAAGAGAGAGCAACTGAAAACAAAACTTTCCAAGATAACAGCGTAATATCTATGGAATGCATGGGTTCAAAAGGAACCCCTTGAAGAACATTAAGAACTAAATTCAAACTCCATGGCGGAGCAATTGGTTTAAACACAGGCTTGATTCTAATTAAAGCCTGGCAAAATGCCTGAACATCTGGTACATCTGCCAGACACTTGTGAAGCAAAATTGACAAAGCAGAGATTTCAATAAACCCTTCTCCAAACCTTCTTGGAGAAAGGACAAAATCCTAGGAATCCTAACCTTACTCCACGAGTAACCCTTGGATTCACACCAATAAAGATATTTACGCCATATCTTATGGTAAATTTTTCTAGTGACCGGCTTGCGAGCCTGAATCAGGGTATCAATGACCGGCTCAGACAAACCCAGCTTAGATAAAATCAAGCATTCAATCTTCAAGCATTCAATCTTCAAGCAGTCAGTTGCAGAGAAGTGAGATTTGGATGTTGGAAAGGACCTTGAATGAGAAGGTCCCTTCTCAATAGAAGTCTCCATGGTGGCAGAGACGACATGTCCACTAGATCTGCATACCATGTCCTGCGTGGCCACGCAGGCGCTATCAGAATTACCGAAGCCCTCTCCTGTTTGATTCTGGCAATCACACAAGGAAAGAGAGGAAACTGTGGAAACACATAAGCCAGGTTGAACGACCAAGGTACTGCTAGGGCATCTATCAGCACCGCCTGAGGGTCCCTTGACCTGGACCCGTAACGTGGAAGTTTGGCATTCTGTCGAGATGCCATCAGATCCAATTCCGGTGTGCCCCACTGATGAATCAAGGTTGCAAACACCTCCGGGTGAAGTTCCCATTCCCCCGGATGAAAAGTCTGACGACTTAGAAAATCTGCTTCCCAGTTCTCTACTCCTGGGATATAGATCGCAGACAGATGGCAAAAGTGAGCCTCCACCCATCGAATTATCTTTGAAAGTTCTAACATCGCTAGAGAACTCCTTGTTCCCCCCTGATGATTGATGTACGCCACAGTCGTGATGTTGTCCGACTGGAATCTTATGAATTTGGCCGAAGCCAGCTGAGGCCACGCTGGCAGCGCATTGAAAATCGCTCTCAGTTCCAGAATATTGATTGGTAATTGAGACTCCGCCTGAGTCCACACACCCTGAGCCTTCAGGGAATTCAAGACTGCACCCCAGCCCAGAAGACTGGCGTCCGTCGTTACTATCACCCAAGATGGCCTGCGGTAACACATCCTGCGACAACCACCACCGAAGAGAGTCTCTGGCCTCTTGGTCCAGATTTATCTGAGGAGATAAGTTTGCATAATCCCCATTCCACTGACTGAGCATGCACAGTTGTAGTGGTCTGAGATGAAAGCGAGCAAACGGAATGATATCCATTGCCGCTACCATTAGTCCGATAACTTGAAATATTTTCATGCTTGCTGAGTCTATCTGAGTTCCCCGGAATGGAACCTTGTCTGTGGAACTAGTGAACTCTTTTCTACATTCACTTTCCAACCGTGAGTTCTCAGAAATGATAACACGATTTCCGTGTGTGATTTTGATAGATGAAATGTTGACGCCTGGATCAAGATATCGTCCAGATATGGCGCCACCGCTATTCCTCGCGGCCTGAGCACCGCTAGAAGAGCCCCTAGAACCTTTGTGAAGATCCTTGGAGCCGTGGCCAACCTGAAGGGAAGGGCCACAGACTGATAATGTTTGTCCTGAAATGCAAATCGCAGGAACTGATGATGATCCTTGTGGATAGGGACGTGAAAATACGCATCCTTGAGGTCCACCGTGGTCATGAACTGACCCTCCTGGATCATAGGCAGAATTGTACGAATGGTCTCCATCTTGAACGATGGGACTCTGAGAAACTTGTTTAGACCTTTGAGATCTAAAATTGGTCTGAAAGTTCCCTCTTTTTTGGGAACCACAAAAAGGTTTGAATAGAACCCCTGCCCCTGTTCTCGAGCTGGAACTGGGCAAATTACACCCATGGTGTACAGGTCTTTTACACAGCGTAAGAACGCCTCTCTTTTTGACTGGTCTACAGACAAACGAGAAAGATGAAATCTTCCCCTTGGGGGAAAATCCTTGAATTCCAACTGATACCCCTGGGTCACGATTTCCAATGCCCAGGGATCCTGTACATCCCTTGCCCAAGCCTGAGCAAAGAAAGAGAGTCTGCCCCCTACTAGATCCGGCCCCGGATCGGGGGCTACCCCTTCATGCTGTCTTGGTAGCAGCAGCGGGCTTTTTGACTTGTTTACCTTTATTCCAGGCCTGATTAGGTCTCCAGACCGCCTTGGATTGCGCAAGGTTCCCTTCCTGCTTAGCGGAGGAAAGGGAAGCAAATGATGTTCCTTTATAATTCCGGAAGGAACGAAAATTATTTTGTTTAGTCTTCATCTTGAGGGGCTTGTCCTGAGGTAGGGTGTGACCCTTACCTCCAGTAATGTCAGAAATTATTTCCATCAGTTCAGGCCCAAATAGGGTCTAGACAAAAGCTTAGAGTTAGACAACCCGTCCGCCGACCAAGATTTTAGCCATAACGCTCTACGCGCCACAATGGCAAAGCCTGCATTTTTCGCTGCTAATTTCGCAAGCTGAAAAGCAGCATCCGTCATGAAAGAATTTGCAAGCTTTAGAGCCTTAATTCGGTCTAAAATGTCCTCTAAAGGTGTCTCAACCTTCAAGGACTCTTCCAGGGCGTCAAACCAAAAGGCAGCCGCAGTAGTTACTGGAACCATGCATGATATAGGCTGCAAAAGAAAACCCTGGTGAACAAAAATTTTCTTTAGAAGATCCTCCAGTTTTTTATCCATAGGGTCTTTAAACGCACAACTGTCCTCAATGGGGATAGTTGTACGTTTAGCTAAAGTAGAAACAGCTCCCTCCACCTTGGGAATCAATTGCCAGAAATCCCGCATGGTGTCAGATATGGGAAACATTTTCTTAAAATTAGGAGGGAGAGAAAACGGTATACCTGGTCTATCCCATTCCTTCTTAACAATTTCCGAAATTCTCTTAAGAACCGGAAAAACATCCGTGTAAGTAGGTACTTCCAAATATTTGTCCATTTTACAAATTTTTCTGGAGGAGCCGTGATCGGGTCACAATCATCCAGAGTCGCCAGAACCTCCCTGAGCAATAAGCGGAGGTGTGTTCTAATTTGAATTTAAAAGACATGAAGTCCGAATCTGTCTGAGGTATTAAATTTCCTGACACACTTTATTGTGTGTAAAAATAATACAGTACAAAAAACGGTTACTGCGCCTTTAAGAAGAAAAAGTGTACACTGTTTTGCAAAATCGATAAAACGATAATTAAAATGCAATTTTTTGTTGTTTTGAGAGCCTATATAGCAGCTCTGCTGTGGTGCTCTTTGCCACTTCCTGTTAGCAGGAGGAATATATCCCACAAGTAAAGGATGAAACCGTGGACTCGGTATATCTTGTAAAACAAAAGAAGATAACACAAAGGTGTAGAGGTGCCTGAGGTTTAGAAAAAAATACTGTCTAATCTAAAGGGTGGGGTCGTGGACTCTCCATCTCCAGAAAGAAAAAAATGTAGGTAAGCATAAATTTAGTTTTCTTTCCTCAGACATGGAGAGTCCACAACATCATTCCAATTACTAGTGGGAACCATTACCCAAGCTAGAGAACACAGAATGAATAGGGAGGGAGAACACAGAATGAATAGGGAGGGAGAACACAGAATGAATAGGGAGGGAGAACAAGACAGGCAGACCTAAACAGAAGGGGCCCCCGCTTGAAGAACCTTTTCCCCAAAGGAAGCCTCAGCCGAGGCAAAAGTATACAATTTGTAGAATTTGGAAAAAGTATGCAGAGAGGACCAAGTTGCAGCCTTGCAAATCTGTTTCACCGAAACTTCATTTTTGAAAGCCCAAGAAGAGGAGACAGCCCTAGTGGAATGAGCTGTAATTCTCTCAGGGGGCTGCTGTCCAGCAGTCTCATAAGCAACATGAATCATACTTCTCAACCAGAGGGAAAGTGAAGTACGCTTTCCAGAGAAACAAACAGGGCAGAAGACTGGAGAAAATCCTTAGTTGCCTGTAGGTAGAATTTTAGACCACCCACCACATCCAAGTTGTGCAACAGACGTTCTTTATGAGAGGAAGGATTAGGACAGAGAGAAGGAACAACAATTTCCTGATTAATATTTCTATCCGAAACCACCTTAGGGAGAAACCCCAATTTAGTACGAAGGACCGCCTTATCCGCATGAAAAATAAGGTAATACGAATCGCACTGCAAAGCCGAGAGTTCAGAAACTCTCTGAGCAGAAGAAATAGCAGTAAGAAACAAAACCTTCCAAGATAACAACTTAATATCTGTGGAATGCATTGGCACAAAAGGATACGCAAAAACACAGAAAAGAGGTGTATATGTGCGCTACAAAGCTAAGGGGTTAAAGAATATCTTGTCAGATTGGTGTATTACCTTAATCAATTAATTAGAACCCATTGGTCGTTATAAATAATTCCAGAAATCTGATGTAATATAATAGGATAGTGTAATTATTTAATGCTATGCAATAATGCCTTATAAAAATAGTTAAAAAGTACACTAATAAAATACACTAATATAAGTGTACTTTTTAACTATTTTTATAAGGCATTATTGCATGGAATTATTTATAACGACCAATGGGTTCTAGTTAATTAAGGTAATATACCAATCTGACAAGATATTCTTTAACCCCTTAGCTTTGTAGCGCACATATACACCTCTTTTCTGTGTTTGTGTAGCTATTCTTTTTCTGCTTTTTGGGAGCAGATTAGTTTATGTGCAGGGGTTTACTTGCGCACCATTTAACACTTTCTCTTTGCACACATTGGCTCAAACAGAGCCTGCTGCAAAACTTTAAGAACTAGGTTAAGGCTCCAAGGAGGAGCAACAGGTGTAAACACAGGCCTGATTCTAACCAGGGCCTGACAAAAAGATTGAACATCTGGCACATCCGCCAGACGCTTATGTAAAAGAATAGATAATGCAGGAATGTGACCTTTCAGAGAACTGACTGACGACCCTTTCTGCATACCTTTCTGGAGAAAAGACAAAATTCTAGGAATCCTGACCGTACTTCAAGAGTAGCCCTTTGATTCACACCAATAAAGGTATTTACGCAATACCTTATGGTAAATCTTACGAGTAACAGGCTTGCGAGCCTGAATCATAGACTCAGAAGACCCACGCTTAGCCAAAACTAAGTGTTCAATCTCCATGCAGTCAGCTTCAGAGAAACGAGATTTGGATGGAGGAAAGGACCCCGAGTTAGATGGTCCTTCTTTAGAGGTAACCTCCAAGGAAGAAGAGATGACATCCTCACCAGGTCTGCAAACCAGATCCTGCGAGGCCATGCAGGAGCTATCAGAATTACAGATGTTCTCTCCTGTTTGATACGAGCAGTGACTTGTGGAAGGAGAGCAAAAGGAGGAAACAGGTATGCTAGACCAAAATCCCAAGGAACCGCCACAGCATCTATCAGGGCGGCCTGAGGGTCTCTTGACCTTGAACCGCACCTTGGAAGCTTGGCGTTCTGACGAGACGCCATCAGATCCAACTCCGGCACTTCCCACTTGAGGGTTAACCTGGAGAACACCTCTGGATGGAGAGCCCACTCCCGGGATGAAAGGTCTGTCTGCTCAAGAAATCCGTCTCCCAGTTGTCCACTCCTGGAATGTGGATGGCAGATAGAAGACAATTATGGGCTTCTGCCCACTGCAGAATGCGAGTCACCTCCTTCATAGCCATGAACTCTGAGTTCCTCCCTGGTGGTTGATGTAAGCCACTGAGGTGATGTTGTCCGACTGGAACCTGATAAACCAGGCTAAGGACAACTGAGGCCAAGCCATCATGTCATTGAAGATCGCTCTTCTTTAAGATGTTTATTGGGAGAGAAGACTCCTCCTAAATCCATAGGACCTGAGCCTTTAACGAGTCCCAGACTGCTCCCCAGCCTAGCATGCTGGCATCCGTGGTCACAATCACCCAGGAGGGTCTCCGGAAGCATGTGCCCTGAGAAAGATGATCCTGAGAAATCCACCACGATAGAGTCTCTTGACAACTGGTCTAGACCTATCCTCTGAGAAAGATCCGAATGATCTCCGTTCCATTGTCTGAGCTTGCATAATTGCAGAGCTCTCAAATGAGCTGTAATTCTCTCAGGGGGCTGCTGTCCAGCAGTCTCATAAGCAACATGAATCATACTTCTCAACCAGAGGGAAAGTGAAGTACGCTTTCCAGAGAAACAAACAGGGCAGAAGACTGGAGAAAATCCTTAGTTGCCTGTAGGTAGAATTTTAGACCACCCACCACATCCAAGTTGTGCAACAGACGTTCTTTATGAGAGGAAGGATTAGGACAGAGAGAAGGAACAACAATTTCCTGATTAATATTTCTATCCGAAACCACCTTAGGGAGAAACCCCAATTTAGTACGAAGGACCGCCTTATCCGCATGAAAAATAAGGTAATACGAATCGCACTGCAAAGCCGAGAGTTCAGAAACTCTCTGAGCAGAAGAAATAGCAGTAAGAAACAAAACCTTCCAAGATAACAACTTAATATCTGTGGAATGCATTGGCACAAAAGGATACGCAAAAACACAGAAAAGAGGTGTATATGTGCGCTACAAAGCTAAGGGGTTAAAGAATATCTTGTCAGATTGGTGTATTACCTTAATCAATTAATTAGAACCCATTGGTCGTTATAAATAATTCCAGAAATCTGATGTAATATAATAGGATAGTGTAATTATTTAATGCTATGCAATAATGCCTTATAAAAATAGTTAAAAAGTACACTAATAAAATACACTAATATAAGTGTACTTTTTAACTATTTTTATAAGGCATTATTGCATGGAATTATTTATAACGACCAATGGGTTCTAGTTAATTAAGGTAATATACCAATCTGACAAGATATTCTTTAACCCCTTAGCTTTGTAGCGCACATATACACCTCTTTTCTGTGTTTGTGTAGCTATTCTTTTTCTGCTTTTTGGGAGCAGATTAGTTTATGTGCAGGGGTTTACTTGCGCACCATTTAACACTTTCTCTTTGCACACATTGGCTCAAACAGAGCCTGCTGCAAAACTTTAAGAACTAGGTTAAGGCTCCAAGGAGGAGCAACAGGTGTAAACACAGGCCTGATTCTAACCAGGGCCTGACAAAAAGATTGAACATCTGGCACATCCGCCAGACGCTTATGTAAAAGAATAGATAATGCAGGAATGTGACCTTTCAGAGAACTGACTGACGACCCTTTCTGCATACCTTTCTGGAGAAAAGACAAAATTCTAGGAATCCTGACCGTACTTCAAGAGTAGCCCTTTGATTCACACCAATAAAGGTATTTACGCAATACCTTATGGTAAATCTTACGAGTAACAGGCTTGCGAGCCTGAATCATAGACTCAGAAGACCCACGCTTAGCCAAAACTAAGTGTTCAATCTCCATGCAGTCAGCTTCAGAGAAACGAGATTTGGATGGAGGAAAGGACCCCGAGTTAGATGGTCCTTCTTTAGAGGTAACCTCCAAGGAAGAAGAGATGACATCCTCACCAGGTCTGCAAACCAGATCCTGCGAGGCCATGCAGGAGCTATCAGAATTACAGATGTTCTCTCCTGTTTGATACAAGCAGTGACTTGTGGAAGGAGAGCAAAAAGGAGGAAACAGGTATGCTAGACCAAAATCCCAAGGAACCGCCACAGCATCTATCAGGGCGGCCTGAGGGTCTCTTGACCTTGAACCGCACCTTGGAAGCTTGGCGTTCTGACGAGACGCCATCAGATCCAACTCCGGCACTTCCCACTTGAGGGTTAACCTGGAGAACACCTCTGGATGGAGAGCCCACTCCCGGGATGAAAGGTCTGTCTGCTCAAGAAATCCGTCTCCCAGTTGTCCACTCCTGGAATGTGGATGGCAGATAGAAGACAATTATGGGCTTCTGCCCACTGCAGAATGCGAGTCACCTCCTTCATAGCCATGAACTCTGAGTTCCTCCCTGGTGGTTGATGTAAGCCACTGAGGTGATGTTGTCCGACTGGAACCTGATAAACCAGGCTAAGGACAACTGAGGCCAAGCCATCATGTCATTGAAGATCGCTCTTCTTTAAGATGTTTATTGGGAGAGAAGACTCCTCCTAAATCCATAGGACCTGAGCCTTTAACGAGTCCCAGACTGCTCCCCAGCCTAGCATGCTGGCATCCGTGGTCACAATCACCCAGGAGGGTCTCCGGAAGCATGTGCCCTGAGAAAGATGATCCTGAGAAATCCACCACGATAGAGTCTCTTGACAACTGGTCTAGACCTATCCTCTGAGAAAGATCCGAATGATCTCCGTTCCATTGTCTGAGCTTGCATAATTGCAGAGCTCTCAAATGCAATCGAGCAAAGGGAATGATGTCCATGGAAGCGACCATCAGACCAATTACCTCCATACATTGAACTACTGATGGCCGAACAGTAGACTGAAAAGAGAGGCAAGAAGTGAGAAGCTTGGATCTTAGGACCTCCGTCAGAAAAATCTTCATAGATACGGAATCGATAAATAATCTTTATAATCTTGTGGTAATATTTATTTTCTTCAATTATTGATTTATGTTATTGCTATTAATGTCTAATGAAGTTTGGCTCCTCATTATTTATGAATCACTACTTTTGTGGGATCAGATTAAGACACTGTGTGCTGATTCAAGGCTACATTACGAGTGGAGTGCTGTTGTGTGTAATCAATAAGGGATATATATATTTTATAATATATATATATTGTAGTAGAATCCATATAAGTCCAGTAGTTGAATATCTATCTAAATATCAAGAGTATTGCAGTATGCAGTAATACTTTTTTTATTGCACTTTGCGTAGGAAATGACAAGCTTTCAAGAGTTACCTCTCTTCCTCAGGTCTGAAGCAATAGCCTTCCATTATTTTCGAAATAATTTTCAAGCACCATTAATTATTATTTTGAAGAAATGTTTTGATATTTTGCAAGTTAAAGGGACATGAAACCCAAAATGTTTATTTCATGATTCAGATAGAGAATACAATTTTAAACCCTTAACGACCAACGACGTATGGGGTACATCCTGCGAAAAAATGTAGTTAACGACCAAGGACTTACCCCATACGTCGATCGTCCTTGAAAGCGGTGGAAGCGTTCCTGATTGCTTCCAGCCTCTTTCATGTTATTGCAGTGATGCCTCGATATTGAGGCATCCTGCAATAACGTTTTCTAGCAGTCCAATGCAGAGAGAGCCACTCTTCTACACAGAAGAATTATGATTGTTTTTTTTGTTTTGTTTTTAAAAACCAAAAACCCCCCAAAAAACTTTTATTTTAGTACTGGCAAACTTTCTGCCAGGACTTAAGATGGTGGGGACAATTGTGGGGTAGGGGAGGGAAGAGAGCTGTTTAGGAGGGATCAGGGTGTGTGATGTGTCAGGTGGGAGGCTGATCTCTACACTAAAGCTAAAATTAACCCTGCAAGCTCCCTACAAGCTACCTAATTAACCCCTTCACTGCTAGACATAATACACGTGTGATGCGCAGCAGCATTTAGCGGCCTTCTAATTACCAAAGAGCAATGCCAAAGCCATATATGTCTGCTATTTCTGAACACAGTGGATTCCAGAGAAGTGTTTACAACCATTTGTGCCATAATTGCACAAGCTGTTTGTAATTAATTTCAGTGAGAAACCTAAAATTTGTGAAAAAGTGAACATTTTTTTTTATTTGATCGCATTAGGCGGTAAAATGGTGGCATGAAATAGACCAAAATGGGCCTAGATCAATACTTTGGGTTGTCTACTACACTACAGCTAAAATTAACCCTACAAGCTCCCTAATTAACCCCTTCACTGCTGGGCATAATACACGTGTGGTGCGCAGTGGTATTTAGCGGCCTTCTAATTACCAAAAAGCAACACCAAAGCCATATAAGTCTGCTATTTCTGAACAAAGGGGATCCAGGAGAAGCATTTAGAACCATTTGTGTCAGAATTGCACAAGCTGTTTATAAATAATTTCAGTGAGAAACCTAAAGTTTGTGAAAAAAATTGTGAAAAAGTGAATGATTTTTTTTATTTGATCTCATTTGGCGGTGAAATGGTGGCATGAAATATACCAAAATGGGCCTAGATCAATACTTTGGGTTGTCTTCTAAAAAAAAGATATGCATGGCATGGGATATTCAGGGATTCCTGACAGAAGATATCAGTGTCCTAGCGCTAATTTTGAAAAAAAAAAAAATTTGGAAATAGCAAAGTGCTACTTGTATTTATTGCCCTATAACTTGCAAAAAAGCAAAGAAAATGTAAACATTGGGTATTTATAAACTCAGGACAAAATTTTGAAACTATTTAGCATGGGTGTTTTTTGGTGGTTGTAGATGTGTAACAGATTTTGGGGGTCAAAGTTAGAAAAAGTGTGTTTTTTCCATTTCTTCCTCATATTTTATAATTGTTTTAATAGTAAATTATATTTAATGGCGAGAAAAACGGTATATAATATGTGTGGGTACAGTAAATGAGTAAGAGGAAAATTACAACTAAACGCAAACACCGCAAAAATGTAAAAATAGCCTTGGTCCCAAACGGTCAGAAAATGAAAAAGTGCTGTGGTCCTTAAGGGGTTAAACAACATTCCAGTTTACTTTTATTATCTAATTTGCCTCATTCTTTAGATATCCTTTGTTGAAGAAATAGCAAGCACGTGGATGAGCAAATCACACAAGGCATCTATGAGCAGCATCCAATCAGCAGCTACTGAGTCTATTTGGATAGGTTTTTCAACAAAGGAAAGTTATTTAAAATTGCATGCTATTTCTAAATCATGAAATAAAAAATTGGGATTTCACATCCCTTTAATTTAATTGTTAGAATTAATAAAAAAATACAAAGAATCTAAATCAAATCACTGAAGCACATACACTCACACAGATGCACACACACACATACATACACACACAGATGCACATACACATGCACACACACACACACACAGAAGCACATACACTCACACACACATACAGATGCACATACACACACAGAAGCACATACACTCACACGCACATACATACACACACACAAGCACATACACTCATGCGCACATGATACACACACACAAGCACATACACAAGCACATACACTCACACGCATATACAGATGCACATACACTCACACAGAAACACATACACACACACACACACACTCACTCACACACACACGCATATACAGATGCACATACACTCACACATACACACACAGAAACACATACACACACACATACAGATGCACATACACTCACACACTCACATACACTCACACACACACACAGAAGCACATACACTCACACACACAGAAGCACATACACTCACACACACAGAAGCACATACACTCACACACACAGAAGCACATACACTCACATACACACACAGAAACACATACACTCACACACACACATACACAGAAGCACATACACACACAGAAGCACATACACTCACACACACAGAAGCACATATACACAAACGTGCACATTCACACACACAGTTGCAGTGTTGCAGATATACTGCATACATACATCAGTGACTTTTGTAATAAAATAATAATTTAATAGATTAAATTTTCATTTAGAAATTCTTAATAGGTATATTTTTTTAGTTTTAAGCATTTTTTTCAGATATTCACTTTATCATAGAAAATATTGTGCCTTCCACTTCCCACTGAAATTGTCCTTGTGCATACATTGCTTGAGCTGTGATTTTTTTTTATTTTTAATTTTTGCAGCTTCTAGGGCTAAGCCATGTCGAAGAATGAATACATGCTAAATACCTAGTGAGCATACCTTGGATATCTATAAGAAGCATATATTTTTTTACTTCTGCCTGAATCCTTTGAAGCAGCCGTTGTGCAGGGAACACTCGATCCTTCTTCACACATGACTACACAAGGGATCGTCTGTACATTTATAGACACATGTGATAAGGAAGTGTGAGGGCTTGAATTTGTATTTGAAATGAATCAAATGTGGTAAATAGATGTGCAGACGACCCCTTGTGCAGTGATGTGTGGAAAGTCAGATGTTCCCTAGACACCGGCTGTTACAAAGTTTTTTTAGACTTAGACACTGCAGGCAAATCTGTAAATACAGGAGCGACAGGCACATTTTTTACTTAAAAATACAGGGTAAAAGCTTGCTGTGTAGACGTGATGATTATTCCTTAGATGATAAACTACATTACACTTATTGCAGCAGTTATTCAGCAGAAAACCAAACATGATGGGGAACATAATAACGATGTTGACTATTTTTCTAATATACCTATAGAGAATGGAATATATCATAAATATAATCCATATCCAAAAACTGTTGCTATAAAATATATTTACATAAAAAAATACAGGCTCTTTAATAGCTAATGTTAACCACAGCACCCCCTGACTCACTTTCAGAACTGTCCAAGTTCATGTATTCTGTATTGCCCAAGTGCTGATATCCAGAGGAAGATCCTAGCACCGTCCTAACATGCTTCCTTCTAGTTCAAGACAGCACGGCATTCTCTGCAGGGCAGCGCAACTGCGTGGTCTCAGAGAATGATTTATTTTCTTTTGTGAGCAGGTTTTTATTACTCCTGCTGTGTGTAAATGTGTGTGGTGTTATTATTTTAATATTCCTAATCTGTGCTTCAACTTGGGCAGCAGTATATCTCCAAGGCTCAAAGAAAAAAAATGCCCAGCAAAAAAAAAAAAAAGAGGGAAGAGGTGTGGGATAAATTAGTAACCACCGGCTGTCAAAAGGAAGAATGGGATTAGAGATCAGCACATTAAGAGACTAGAAAGAGGGAGATAACCTACCGCTATTCAAATACAGTGCTATGCAGCAGAGCAGTGCTAAAAAAAACGGAACGAAAATCACAAACTACAATATTGGGGAATGGTTAAGAAGCAACACACCAGTGTTTCAACCACGCATGTGTAAATTAGCGTGTGCGAGCATTACAACTTATTTACGAGTCGATCATGATTGGGAAAAGCCTAACACAACCATCTGCACACATTAGGTGGGCGGAGCCTGGCGGCCATTTTCAGCTGTTTATAAACGAAGACTTTTTTACATTTTCAGCTACTATATTCCAGCTACTGTATGATGGACTTGGTGCAGGAGGCTTATTTTATGTGTTTACATATGTAAGTAAAACTTATGGTTGGGTGTAGACTGTCCCTTTAATTCATAGTTTTTCTTTTTTAGGGACGCTAGTTCCCCTTGGATTTGATCACTTTTTTTACATTTTTTGTTTTATTTTTCACATTCACTGTTAGCAATCACAGGGTATATGGAAAGATACATTATACACATGAAACAGAGTTCCCCCCATAATGCCACCCAAAAGTAAGGATAGAAAGGTTAGGAGTGCGGATACCTCATTGGACCCCCGTATGTATTTACTCCTCAATTTGATATTATCAAGAAGGAGCTTAGCAGTATCTCTACAGACATTATCTCTTTATCAAATGAGGTCAAGCAATTTGCCTCAAGGATATCAGAAGCGGAAAATAGGATCTCTGACTTGGAGGACCGGGTTAATGTCCAAGACAAAGTAATCCAAGATCATGATTGCAAGATTACTGGTTTACAATTCCGTCTGGAGGATCTTGAGGATCGCTCCAGACGGAATAATATTAGAATTATTGGTCTTCCTGAGTCCCCTGAGTACGAGGATCTTATAAAAGTTACTTCTTTATTATTGCCCAAAGCGCTAGGTTTCCCTGAACAACAACTCCCCTTAGAGGTTGAAAGAGCTCACAGGGTTGGATACAGCAGAACAAATATGGCTAGGGGTAATAGAAGCAGAATGTGCATTTTTAAGCTGCTTAGATTTCAGGACAAAGTAAATTTGTTAAAAGCATATAGAAAGATGGGGGAATTTGTCTTTGAAAAAATCAAGTTATTAATGTTTCAAGATTTCTCAATAGAAACATCTACCAAAAGAAAACAGAAGATCCCGTTATGTACCAAGATTATTGATAAAGGGTTTAAAGCCTGGGTTGTGTACCCCACAAAGATTATGATAGAAGAGAATGGGGTTAGACGAGCTCTTAATAATCCCCAAGAGGCCCACAAATTTATTAGTACCCTGTAGTATATTAGGGAAACTAATTTATACCAGAAGGGAAAAATTGTTTTAAGTAAGATTGATGTGCTATGTGCTTGTTTCTGTTTTTTTCTCCTTTTGTTATTATTATTATAGATATGTTTTGGTTGGATGCAGTGTGCACTAATAGTGTTAAAAGGAAAAAAAAAATTATATTGGTGTTGATCATTTACTATTTTAAGATTGAATATTTCTTAGGTGTACGATGCTGGCTTAGATGCTGGTATAGGATGGGCAGTTTCTTTTATTTAGGTTTTTTTTTTTCCCCCCTCCTCCTCTCTCTCCTCCCACCTCTGGGTATATAGTTGATTCTAGACTTTAGTTTAAAAGTGTTTGATAATATTCTTGGTTTATCTAATATTTTAAATCTATCTGATGACAGCCAGGATTAATATACTCTCCTGGAATGTAGGGGGCATTACGTCCCCCAGAAAACGCAAATTGATTATTAAACATCTGGCGAAATGTAATCCCGATATTGTGATGTTGCAGGAAACACATCTAAATATGGCAGAAGCTATGAAATTAAAGTGCAAATGGGTAGGTGAATGTGTCGCAGCTCCAGGAGTTAAAAGAAAATCAAGAGTAGCAATTTTGCTACATAGAAATTTAGATTACAATATTGTGAAGACGGAGACTGATCCAGAGGGAAGATATCTGATACTACATATTCAGATTAATAAGTGTAATTTTGTCATTTGCAACATATATGGTCCCAATTCTTTTTCCCCTGTTTTTTGGGAAAATATCAGAAGTAAATTGTTTTTATTATCAGTAGCTAATTTAGTTTTAAGGGGGGATTTTAATATGACGCTGTGCCCTATACTAGATAGATTGTCTCCAAAAAATTTACGTGAAAACAACAAAGTAGCAAAATACTTCAAATCTTTTTGCCATGAATTAAAATTAATTGATATATGGAGATTTAAAAATCCAGAACTGCGTAGTTTCTCTTGTGAGTCTAAATCCCACATGACATTTTCGAGAATAGATATGTTTTTAATTTCTAAACCACTTGCCCTATGTAGATCAGAAGCAAATATCTATGATATTGTTATTTCTGACCATGCGGTAATCTCTTTCACATTGGTGGCTATCTCCCCCCCTAAGACCCCGAATACGTCTTTTTTTTTCCCCTTGATTTTTGACTGACAGTCCTAGGTTCAGCAATTGGTTAAAACAGAAGTGGAAGGATTATGTTACCTTTAATATAGGGCAATTTAGTAAACCAGAGGTATTCTGGGAGGCAGCGAAAGCTGTATTAAGGGGGGAAATTAAACTCTATCTATTTACCTGGAAGAAGAAAAAGCTGGAGCAGGAATCACAATTAACAGCACAAGTTAGAAATGCTCTTAGGAAATTTTATACTGATAAGACAAGGGATAATTGGGATAGATATTGTAAATTGAAAAGGGAAAGAGACATCTATCTTAAACAAAGGTCACAGGAAGATGAATTAAAAATAAACTATCAATTTAGAGGACATTATGGGAACTCAGCCAAATTTTTGGCTAGAGTAGTGAAGGTGAGAAAAAGCAAGAATCTTATATCGGCTATTAAAGTGGATAACATAAAGTACTCCAATACAGAGGATATTAGGCGTTTTTTAACGTGTTTCAACGGCTTTATTCGGAGATAGAGGTTAATGTGGATAACTCTTAAAATTTTTGGGCGAGTGTTAATCTCCCTAGTATTACGAAGGAGAATTTATTAGAGCTCAACAGACCCATCTCAGAGGAGGAAGTTCTCGAGGCTATACAGTCAGCTAATCTTAATAAATCGCCAGGACCGGATGCTATTCCGGTAGAGTTTTATAAAATTCTGAAGGAAGAAGTAAAATTATCTCTGGTGAATTTGTTTAATTATTATTTTTCTTCTAGTAATTTAATGTCTAAGTATTTCTCTGCTGCACGTATATCTTTGATTTTGAAGAAAGGTAAGGATCCGGAAGATCCAGGGTCTTATAGACCTATATCAGTACTTAATGCTGATTATAAGTTGCTTACTGCTATTATTTCGATCAGGCTGGCCAAATTATTAGATGGGATCATCCATCCAGACCAAACTGGATTTATGAGGGATAAGAATTCTCTCAAGAATATACGTCAAGTCACTACATTTTTGGATTATGCATGGAATTTAGATCCTAAGAATGAACAATTTAAAAAGATTTCTGAAGCAGCTATTTTGACAGATGCCGAGAAGGCCTTTGATGCAGTGAATTGGAAGCATTTGTTTATAGCTTTGGAGCGGTTTGGATTCAAGAACCAGTTTCTTGAATTTGTTAGAAATTTATACAAAAGCCCGATTTCGTTTCTCTGCATCAATGGCCATTCTTCCCCATATATATCACTTAAAAGAGGGACAAGACAAGGGTGTCCCCTTTCCCCATTGCTTTATAATTTGGCATTGCAGCCATTTGCTATTTTATTGCGGGATAGGTTATCAGGGATCCAATTGGGTTCCTTTAGGTTAAATACTCTCTTATATGCTGACGATTTGTTAATATTCTTGGATAAGGCGCAATATTCTATCCCCATACTGTTACAATTATTCAAAACCTTTTCTTCTTTTTCAGGATATAAAATTAATTTTGATAAGAGTGAACTTCTTTGGTTATATAAGAAAGGATCCAATTGGGGAGATCATCCTTTTAAAGTGGTCGAGTCCTTCCGGTATTTAGGTATTATCCTCCATAGAAATCCAGCAAACTGGTATAAATTAAATTTTCTCCCGATATTGCAAAAAATTAAAAATGATCTTGAAAATTGGTCCTCGCTTCCAATTTCATTGGTTGCGAGAATTAATTTGATTAAAACTATTATCTTTCCAAGAGTTAAACCTCCCGTTATTAATGACCAATAAAGATATCTGTAATGTACAGTCTTGGCTATCTAAATTTATATGGGGCAATAAGAAGCCGAGGATTAGTCTGAGTAGGCTGATGCAAAAATGTCCTAGGGCAGGGCTCGCTTTGCCAGATTTTAGGCTTTACAATTGGTCTTGTCTAGCCAAATTGGCCCTTGACTGGATTACAGGGGTAGATAAGTTCGTGTCAGTAGAGCTAGAATAATTTCTGATCTCCCCTTTTTCTTTGAAAGCTATTCTTCATTGCCCGGTACAAAAACATAATTTATGCTTACCTGATAAATTTATTTCTCTTGTAGTGTATCCAGTCCACGGATCATCCATTACTTGTGGGATATTCTCCTTCCCAACAGGAAGTTGCAAGAGGATCACCCACAGCAGAGCTGCTATATAGCTCCTCCCCTCACTGTCATATCCAGTCATTCGACCGAAACAAACCGAGAAAGGAGAAACCATAGGGTGCAGTGGTGACTGTAGTTTAATTAAAATTTAGACCTGCCTTAAAAGGACAGGGTGGGCCGTGGACTGGATACACTACAAGAGAAATAAATTTATCAGGTAAGCATAAATTATGTTTTCTCTTGTTAAGTGTATCCAGTCCACGGATCATCCATTACTTGTGGGATACCAATACCAAAGCTAAAGTACACGGATGATGGGAGGGCCAAGGCAGGAACTTAAACAGAAGGAACCACTGCCTGTAGAACCTCTCCCCCAAAAACAGCCTCCGAAGAAGCAAAAGTATCAAATTTGTAAAATTTGGAAAAGGTATGAAGCGAAGACCAAGTCGCAGCCTTGCAAATCTGTTCAACAGAAGCCTAATTTTTAAAGGCCCAGGTGGAAGCCACAGCTCTAGTAGAATGAGCTGTAATACTTTCAGGGGACTGCTGTCCAGCAGTCTCATAGGCTAAACGGATTATACTCCGAAGCCAAAAAGAAAGAGAGGTTGCCGAGGCTTTTTGACCTCTCCTCTGTCCAGAGTAGACAACAAACAGGTTAGATGTTTGACGAAAATCCTTAGTAGCTTGTAAGTAAAACTTCAAGGCACGGACTACGTCTAGATTATGTAAAAGACGTTCCTTCTTTGAAGAAGGATTAGGACATAATGATGGAACAACAATCTCTTGATTGATATTCTTGTTAGAAACCACCTTGGGTAAAACCCCCGGTTTTGTACGCAGAACTACTTTATCTGAATGAAAAATCAGATAAGGAGAATCACAATGTAAGGCAGATAACTCAGAGACTCTTCGAGCCGAGGAAATAGCCATCAGAAACAGAAATTTCCATGATAGAAGTTTGATATCAATAGAATGAAGGGGTTCAAACGGAACCCCTTGAAGAACTTTAAGAACCAAGTTTAAGCTCCATGGAGGAGCAATAGGTTTAAACACAGGCTTAATTCTAACTAAAGCCTGACAAAATGCCTGAACGTCTGGAACTTCTGCCAGACGCTTGTGTAAAAGAATAGACAGAGCAGAAATCTGTCCCTTCAAAGAACTAGCAGATAATCCCTTGTCCAAACCCTCTTGGAGGAAGGACAATATCCTAGGAATCCTAACCTTACTCCATGAATAATTCTTGGATTCACACCAATGAAGATATTTACGCCATATCTTGTGGTAGATTTTCCTGGTGACAGGCTTTCGTGCCTGTATTAAGGTATCAATGACTGACTCGGAGAAGCCACGCTTTGATAGGATCAAGCGTTCAATCTCCATGCAGTCAGTCTCAGAGAAATTAGATTCGGATGATGGAAAAGACCTTGTATGAGAAGGTCTTGTCTCAGAGGCAGAGTCCATGGTGGAAAGGATGACATGTCCACTAGGTCTGCATACCAGGTCCTGCGTGGCCACGCAGGCGCTATCAGAATCACCGATGCCCTCTCCTGTTTGATTTTGGCAATCAGTCGAGGGAGCAGAGGAAACGGTGGAAACACATAAGCCAGGTTGAAGAACCAAGGAGCTGCTAGAGCATCTATCAGCGTCGCTTCTGGGTCCCTGGACCTGGATCCGTAACAAGGAAGCTTGGCGTTCTGGCGAGACGCCATGAGATCCAGTTCTGGTTTGCCCCAACGATAAACCAATTGAGCAAACACCTCCGGATGGAGTTCCCACTCCCCCGGATGAAAAGTCTGACGACTTAGAAAATCCGCCTCCCAGTTCTCCACACCTGGGATGTGGATTGCTGATAGGTGGCACGAGTGAGACTCTGCCCAGCGAATTATCTTGGAGACTTCTAACATCGCTAGGGAACTCCTGGTTCCCCCTTGATGATTGATGTAAGCCACAGTCGTGATGTTGTCCGACTGAAATCTGATGAACATCAGGGTTGCTAACTGAGGCCAAGCTAGAAGAGCACTGAATATTGCTCTTAACTCCAGAATATTTATTGGGAGGAGTTTCTCCTCCTGAGTCCAAAATCCCTGAGCCTTCAGGGAGTTCCAGACTGCACCCCAACCTAGAAGGCTGGCATTTGTTGTTACAATCGTCCAATCTAGTCTGCGAAAGGTTATACCCTTGGACAGGTGGACCCGAGATAACCACCAGAGAAGAGAATCTCTGGTTTCCTGATCCAGATTTAGTAGAGGGGACAAATCTGTGTAATCCCCATTCCACTGACTAAGCATGCATAATTGCAGCGGTCTGAGATGCAGGCGCGCAAATGGCACTATGTCCATTGCCGCTACCATTAAGCCGATTACCTCCATGCACTGAGCCACCGCAGGGCGTGGAGTGGAGTGAAGAACACGGCAAGCATTTAGAAGCTTTGATAACCTGGACTCCGTCAGGTAAATTTTCATTTCTACAGAATCTATAAGAGTCCCTAGGAAGGGAACCCTTGTGAGAGGAGATAGAGAACTCTTTTCTTCGTTCACTTTCCACCCATGTGACCTCAGAAATGCCAGAACTATCTCTGTATGAGACTTGGCAATTTGAAAGCTTGACGCCTGTATCAGGATGTCGTCTAGATAAGGAGCCACCGCTATGCCTTGCGGTCTTAAAACCGCCAGAAGTGAGCCCAGAACCTTTGTAAAAATTCTTGGGGCTGTAGCCAACCCGAAGGGAAGAGCTACAAATTGGTAATGCCTGTCTAGAAAGGCAAATCTCAGGAACCGATGATGATCCTTGTGAATCGGAATGTGAAGGTAGGCATCCTTTAAGTACAATGTGGTCATGTACTGACCCTCTTGGATCATGGGTAATATGGTTCGAATAGTTTCCATCTTGAATGATGGAACCTCTTTTTTGGGAACCACAGATTTGAATAAAAACCCTGTCCCTGTTCCGTCCGCGGAACTGGATGGATCACTCCCTTTACTAGGAGGTCTTGCACACAGCGTAGGAATGCCTCTTTCTTTATCTGGTTTGCAGATAATCTTGAAAGGTGAAATCTCACTTGTGGAGGGGAAGCTTTGAAGTCCAGAAGATATCCCTGAGATATGATCTCCAACGCCCAGGGATCCTGAACATCTCTTGCCCATGCCTGGGCGAAGAGAGAAAGTCTGCCCCCTACTAGATCCGTTGCCGGATAGGGGGCCGCTCCTTCATGCTGTCTTGGAGGCAGCAGCAGGCTTTCTGGCCTGCTTGCCCTTGTTCCAGGACTGGTTAGATTTCCAGGCCTGCTTGGATTGAGCAAAATTTCCCTCTTGTTTTGAAGCAGAGGAAGTTGATGCTGCACCTGCCTTGAAATTTCGAAAGGCACGAAAATTAGACTGTTTGGCCCTTGATTTGGCCCTGTCCTGAGGAAGGGTATGACCCTTACCTCCAGTAATGTCAGCAATAATTTCTTTCAAACCAGGTCTGAATAAGGTCTGCCCCTTGAAATGAATCTTGAGTAATTTAGACTTTGAAGTCACGTCAGCTGACCAGGATTTAAGCCATAGCGCCCTACGCGCCTGGATGGCGAATCCGGAATTCTTAGCCGTTAGTTTAGTCAAATGAACAATGGCATCAGAAACAAATGAGTTAGCTAGCTTAAGTGTTCTAAGCTTGTCAATGATTTCAGTCAATGGAGCTGTATGGATGGCCTCTTCCAGGGCCTCAAACCAGAATGCCGCCGCAGCAGTGACAGGCGCAATGCATGCAAGGGGCTGTAAAATAAAACCTTGTTGAATAAACATTTTCTTAAGGTAACCCTCTAATTTTTTATCCATTGGATCTGAAAAAGCACAACTGTCCTCAACCGGGATAGTGGTACGCTTTGCTAAAATAGAAACTGCTCCCTCCACCTTAGGGACCATCTGCCATAGGTCCCGAGTAGTGGCGTCTATGGGAAACATTTTTCTAAATATAGGAGGGGGGGGGGGGGGAAACGGCACGCCGGGTCTATCCCACTCCTTACTAATAATTTCTGTAAACCTTTTAGGTATTGGAAAAACATCAGTACACACCGGCACTGCATAGTATTTATCCAGTCTACACAATTTCTCTGGCACTGCAATTGTGTCACAGTCATTCAAAGCAGCTAACACCTCCCCAAGCAATACACGGAGGTTCTCAAGCTTAAATTTAAAATTAGAAATCTCTGAATCAGGTTTCCCCGAGTCAGAGGCGTCACCCACAGACTGAAGCTCTCCATCCTCAGGTTCTGCATATTGTGACGCAGTATCAGACATGGCCCTTACAGCATCTACTCGCCCTGTATCTCGTCTAACCCCAGAGCTATCGCGCTTGCCCCTTAATTCAGGCAATCTGGCTAATACTGCTGACAGGGTATTATCCATGATCGCAGCCATGTCCTGCAAAGTAATCGCTATGGACGTCCCTGATGTACTTGGCGCCATAATAGCGTGAGTCCCTTGAGCGGGAGGCAAAGGGTCCGACACGTGGGGAGAGTTAGTCGGCATAACTTCCCCCTCGACAGAACCCTCTGGTGACAATTCTTTTATAGATAAAGACTGATCTTTACTATTTAAGGTGAAATCAATACATTTAGTACACATTCTCCTATGGGGCTCCACCATGGCTTTTAAACATAATGAACAAGTAGTTTCCTCTGTGTCAGACATGTTTGTACAGACTAGCAATGAGACTAGCAAGCTTGGAAAACACTTTAAAACAAGTTAACAAGCAATATAAAAAAACGTTACTGTGCCTTTAAGAAAAACAAATTTTGAAATAACAGTGAAAAAAGGCAGTTACACTAACAAAATTTTTACAGTGTATGTAACAAGTTAGCAGAGCATTGCACCCACTTGCAAATGGATGATTAACCCCTTAATACCAAAAACGGAATAATAAATGAAAAAAACGTTTTTAAAATTAGTCACAACTGCCACAGGTCTACTGTGGTTGTTACCCTCCTCAAACACGACTTTTGAAGCCTTTTGAGCCCTTCAGAGATGTCCTGTATCATGCAGAGGGAAGCTGAATGTCTCTGTCTGTAATTTTAGCTGCGCAGAAAAGCGCTAAAATAGGCCCCTCCCACTCATATTACAACAGTGGAAAGCCTCAGGAAACTGTTTCTAGGCAAAAATCAAGCCAGCCATGTGGAAAAAAACTAGGTCCCAATAAGTTTTATCACCAAGCATATATAAAAACGATTAAACATGCCAGCAAACGTTTTATATTGCACTTTTATAAGAGTCTGTATCTCTGGTAATAAGCCTGATACCAGTCGCTATTAACTCACTGTATTTAGGCTTAACTTACATTAATCCAGTATCAGCAGCATTTTTCTAGCAAATTCCATCCCTAGAAATATGGTAACTGCACATACCTTATTGCAGGATAACCTGCACGCCATTCCCCCTCTGAAGTTACCTCACTCCTCAGAATATGTGAGCACGGCAGTGGATCTTAGTTACTTCTGCTAAGATCATAGAAAACGCAGGCAGATTCTTCTTCTAATGCTGCCTGAGTCAAAATAGTACACTCCGGTACCATTTAAAAATAACAAACTTTTGATTGAAGAAAAAAACTAACTATAATACACCACTCTCCTCTTACGACCTCCATCTTTGTTGAGAGTTGCAAGAGAATGACTGGATATGACAGTGAGGGGAGGAGCTATATAGCAGCTCTGCTGTGGGTGATCCTCTTGCAACTTCCTGTTGGGAAGGAGAATATCCCACAAGTAATGGATGATCTGTGGACTGGATACACTTAACAAGAGAAAGTTACCTTTAAATCTTAGTAAACTAATTTCTTTTAAAAATGTCATTATAGCTTGGCATAAAATTTGTCGAATATTAAAAATTTCGTCATTTTTTTCGGAATTTTTCCCAATAGTAGGCAATCCGGAATTTACTCTGGGTATTAATCAGAGAGTGTTTAGATTATGGGCTGAAGCAGGACTGATCTATGTTCACCAGTTATTTGATGCTAATCAGTTGTTATCTTCAGAATTATCCGCCAATTTTCTCTGGGTCAGTCTTCAATATCATTGATTTACGATATTCTTTTGGCTAGACAGGGTGAATTATGGGTAGATAAACTATATAACTATTGGAAGAAATACTTGCCTGAACTGGAGGAGAATAGGATTGAGCGAAGCTTCCTAGAGTTAGAAAAATTACAAGTTTCTATATCATGGAAAGAAGTGCATCTGAAATTAGTCAACAATTATTATCTTTCGCCAGATAAAATGGCTAGATTTTATCCTTCCCAGAATTATGCTTGCCCAAGGTGTTCTCTGGATAGGGCGGATATTCTTCATATATTTTGGTCCTGTCCTAAGATCCAACAATATTGGCAAAAGATAAGATACTGGTATAGTAAAATCTATAAAGATATGGCTCCGTTTACTGCTGACGAGATAGTTTTCTTAACTAATGTCGATTTACGCCCTAAACGAGTGATAAAGATATTTAATACAATTATTATAACTGCGAGACAGTTAATTGCCAAGGGCTGGAAAAATCATACAGCCCCCAGAGTCACAGGGTTTCTTAAAGAAATTCAGTCTCAAATTCTATTTGAATCCTTTCACACTAAATTTTCAGCTGAATCTAGGGTCAGAGCTTTCCTTCTGTATTGGTCCCCGCTGATTACCTCTTACCCACTACAGATTCAAAGACGTATTTTACAACCCTTTTTAAATACTATAGCTTTCTTAGAATTGGTTATATTGGAATTATTTCCTCCAACATGGGTATCTGGTCCTCGGGAGATAACACTATGAAATAGCAATTAAGTAACAATAAGGAGAGAAAGAGAAGAGGTGGGTTAGGAAAGAGAAGGAGGTGGCAGGGGGGAGGGGGTGAGAAAGAGGGGAGAGAAAGTGTACAGATTTTTTTTTTTTCTTCTTTCTTTTGGTTCGTTTATTAGTTGTTTAATATTTATAACATTTCCAGCGATATATCTTGTTAGACTTTGAATGCCAGGTATTGGTATATACTTGTCTCGCTATTTTTTTTTGGTATTATTTATTATTGTTATTCTTTATATATGTACCTGTGTATATTTACGAATGCCCTGCGTGGCATAATGAAATGCAACTTGACATGTATTTATTTTTGTCGCTGGAACTAATAAAGATATATAAAAAAAAAAAAAAAAAAAAAAAAGGAAAACAAAGTAAGGACCACCTCACCACTGCCTAACTGCTTAAAAGCCACCACTACTCTTACTCAAGAGATTGACGTGGACACAGCTAAACCCAAATCCTTGCTTGCAGGGAAAAGTACCCAAAAAAGGAATACATATCTTCAGACACCAAACTTCACCTCCTCCATTGACAGATGCAAAAAAAATGACTGGGGGTTAGAAGTAAGCTTTGCTGTGGTGCTATTTGCCACCTCCTGCTGGCCATGATTGAATATCCCACTAGTAATTGGAATGATGTTGTGGACTCTCCATGTCTTAGGAAAGAAATTAAGATAAGCAGACCAAAATGGTAAACGTTTTTAATGTGGTTAAGGTAAAAAATGAAACATTCATAATTCAGATAGAGCAAGCGGATTTAAACTCTCCAAAATGCTTCTATTATAAAATGTGTTTTGTTTTCTTGGTATACTTTGTTGAAGAGTAAACCTAAGTAGCTTGATATGATTTTAGAAGCATGCACGTGCCTTTAACAATCTATGGGAGCAAAGTTTGCAACTGTATAACATTGCTAAAAACACTGTTGCAAATACTTCTTTCAAATGGCAGAGCTCCTGAGCTCACGTAGGATTACTATTTAACAAGTGATACCAAGTGAACTAAGTACATTTGATGAAAGTAAATTGGTAAGTTGTTTAAAGGGACAGTCTACAATAGAATTTGTATTGTTTTAAAAGATAATCCCTTTATTACCCATCCCCAGTTTTGCATAACCAATACAGTTATATTAATATACTTTTTACTTCTGTGATTACCTTGTATCTAAGCATCTTCTGACAGCCCCCTGATCACATGACTTTTTATTTATTATCTATTGACTTGCATTTAGTATTGTGTTTTGCTAACTCTTAAATAACTCCTCGGGCGTGAACACAATGTTATCTATATGGCCCACATGAACTAGCAGTCTCCTGTTATGAAAAGCACATAAAAAAGCATGTGATAAGAAACTTAGAAACAAACAGAAAGGTATAGGTTTAAAAGTTATGAAGTATATTAATATAACAATGTTGGTTGTGCAAAGCTGGGGAATGGGTAATAAAGGCATTATCTATCTTTTTAAACAATAACAATTTTAGTGTAGACTGTCCCTTTAAAACAGCATGTTCTATCTAATCCATTTGAAGATTAAATTTTGACTTTACAGTTCCTTTAAATTTTTCTGCTAAATTACTACTGGAACGTGTGGTTTTATCTTTAAAATATATGTGTGGGCTCATGTATATTAATAAATATGAATGTATCATACAGGGTTGAAATACCTGGGTAGTTTTGCATCATAACAGCTGGCATGCCTCTATAGCTTGGGTGGTTGGGATCATAGGCTTGGCTATAGGTGTAACCATGCATGTAGGGGATGTAAGACTGGTGCTGAGTAAGAGGAGATGAGACTGGCACATGGGTACTGGTGCGGGGGTCCTTAGAAAGCACTCGTGGGTCTTCAGTGGGCTGTAGTCCCTTAGTTTCCACACTTGCCCCATCTTTGTTCTCTTCCTTAATGAGTCCCTCCTTGCTCCTGCTCCTTTCTTCCTTGGCTTTACGTTCTCGTTCATCTTTCCACCGCTCATCATCTACTTTCAAGGCATCGGAATACTTGGGGTATACATAAGACCACATGCGGGACTCTGCCTCCTGCTGTGCATGACATACAATTACACAACTGTTAAGTAATTGCAACTGTTTTATGTTTTTATTTACTTAACATACAATATTCTACTTCAAATAAAAAATCAGAAACTTTTAAACGGTAATCTTAAATCGATTAACTTCAATAGGAAAACGAAAGATGACTAAACATTTTGAAGGCAAAAAGTTAGTGTTTAAAATGGATTATGAAAAATGTATAAACACCCTCACCTTCCACCTTAATTTTATGTGTAACCAACACATGACCTTTTTGGAGATATAGAAGATTGTACCAAAATATTACTTTTGGAAATAAATGAGTCATAGGACCTAAACAAATGGAAAAAGATGCCGATTTATAGGTAATAAAATATTCTCTAATACTTTTGGCATGCAGCTATGAACAGATAAGGATGGTGGTGTGCGTGAAGGGGAAAGTAAATTAAGATGATAATTTAGCAAACGTATGCACTGAAGACCAATTGTTTACAGAAGATTCACTGCACCTAACCCCCATAGCGTCTTCCTAAGTTCAAAAGTCATATGGGCTGTATTTATCGAAATGGTGTTTTGTCAATTGTTGTGACATAAGAAAAATGGAAGCCCTTTGTAGCTTCCAAATAGAAAATACATTAAACTTCAATTATTTCAAAGATTTTAACAGCGATGGAACTACAGTCTCAGAATTAATAGTTGAGGAATTAAACATTTCATTTTAGGTGTAACTAAAAGATAAAGGGATATAAGTCAATTTGTTTCATTGTTGTAATAAAAAATCACTAAGCAGTGGTTTATACTTAAAGGGACACTAAACCCAATTTTTTTCTTTCACGATTCAGCTAGAGCATGTAATTTTAAGCAACTTTCTAATGTACTCCTATTATAATTTTTCTTCTCTCTCGGTATCTTTATTTGGAAAAGCAGGAATGTAAGCATAGGAGCTGTCCCATTTTTGTTCTGCACCCTGGATAGCGCTTATTGATTGGTGGCTACATTTTTCCGCTCTTCCCTTATTTTATACACTTTTAACTTATTTCAATACCTTTCATTAAACAATTATATTGTTTGGAATATGTCATGGAATACATATCTATACAAATAGTTTGCATTACATAAACCTAAACGTTTTTCTTTCATGATTCAGAGCATACAATTTACTTCTTTTATCAAATTTGTTTATTCTCTTGGCATCCTTTGTTGAAGGCTCAGCAATGCACTGCTGGGAGCTAGCTGAACATCAGGTGAGCCAATCACAAGAGGCTTATATGTGCAGTCACAAATATGCAGATAGCTCCCAGTAGTGTACTGCTGCTCCTGAGCCTACATACTGTATGTGCATTTTTAAACAAAGCATACCCAGAGAACAAAGCATGCTCTATCTCAGTGATTTTTAACCTTTTTTTCGCCGTGGCACACTTTTTTACGTTAAAAAATCCCGTGGCACACCACCATCCCAAAATTTTAATAAAATCACACATTGTAGCCTAATACAGCATATATATATACACATACACACAAACACACACATACTGTATGTATTGTGCTGTTATGCCATGCCTCCTACAAACTACCCCTGCACTGGGAGTAAAAAACAAGCAAAGTTTAAACAATATGTCACACTGTTGTCAGTCTGCCGTGGCACACCTGAGGATCTCTCACGGCACACTAGTGTGCCACGGCACACTGGTTGAAAAACACTGCTCTATCTGAATCCTAAATTAATCCTAAAGAATAGATTTGTGTTTTATGTCCCTTTCAAGCAGAATTTGTGAATTCCAAGATTAGTTGGGAATTCAGCAGAAGCCAATGTGTGTATTTTTCCTCTAGTGAACTTTTATGGAGCAAATATAGATGTCCCTTCAAAAGGAAACCTTCAGATATTTAACATTATTATTTTAACATTTCAGTAAGTAATCCATATCTGAATAAATATGATGGTGTTTACCATTTTAATAACGGATCTTTAAAGGAAAAGTCTTGTCAAAATTAAACATTCATGATTCAGAGCATTCAAATTTAAGCTATTTTCTAATTTACTCCTATTATCAATTTTTTGTTCTCTTGGTATCTTTATTTGAAAAAGAATGTAAGCTTAGCAGCGGCCCATTTTTGGATCAGCACCTAGGTAGTGCTTGCTGATTGGTGTCTAAATGTAGCCACCAATCAGCAAGCGCTACCCAGGTTCTGAACTAAAAATAGGTCTGGCTCCTAAAAGAACAAAGAAAAATTGATAATAGGAGTAAATTAGAAAGTTGCTTAAAATTGCATGCTCTATCTGAATAATGAAAGTTTAATTTTGACTAGATTATTCCTTTAACTAATAATTACTTTCATGGAAGGGCAATATGTTGCAAAAGCATATGGTTGTACACATAGCACACAATACAATAGAGTTGTCTGTAGACTACCTAAACTTTTCCCCCCAAAAAACATAATTTATGCTACCTGTCAAATTCCTTTCTTTCATGGTGGTGAGAGTAAATAAGACTTGTGGGATTCAATTCCCACCACTAGGAGAAGGAAAAGAACCCCAAACAAACAAGAGCTTTTAAACCCTCCCACCTTCCTGTAGCTCAATTTATCGTATAGCCAAGCAGGGTAAAAAGTAGAAAGAAAGGTAGGAAAGGCAAAGCAGGGTAAGAAGAGAAGCAAATAAATACTGCCATTAAAAAAGAGCAAATGAACTTAGTGGGGTCTATTGGACTCTCAACACCATGAAAGAAAGTAATTTATCAGGTAAGCATAAATTATGTTTTCTTTCAGTCATGTGATGAGAGTCCACAAGCCTTGATTTATGGGATCTAATACCCAAGCTGTGGAGTCCACGAGAGAACGGGTGGGGCAAAACAAAAAAAGGGCAGTTCCTACACCACTGCATGAAGGGCTTTTCTGCCAAATGCTGCCCCTGAAAAAGTAAAAAAACTCATACAAAGTATACAAAGAGGACCAAGCTAAAGCTTTGCAAATCTGTTCCGCGGAAGACTCATTTTTAAAGGCCCAAGAAGTAGAAACTGATCTAGATAAATGGGCTGTAATATGTTTAGGGGGAGATTTCCACACCACCAAGTAAGCTCTGTGAATCACCTGTTTTAACCAAGAAGCTAATGCAACAGCAGTAGCCTTTGTTATTTAAGAGGACTTAAAAAAAGGATAAACAAACTTGGACTTTGTCTGACATCATTATTCGCCTGAAATAGTATTTTAGGGCTCTAACCAATACCTTAGATACATTAAAAAATGTTTAGATACATTTCTGGCTAGAAACAAAATTCATGGATATGATTGCTTGTGTTAAATGGGTCACCTTTTTTAATGGAACTAATTTAAGCCCAACTGGAGCTTTTATTGAAAGTATAATAAGATTTGTATAGGTTGAACTCAATGGACTTCTGTCTTTTTTTAACCTCATCTACTATGAAGATTGCAAAGGAGTCTCTCCTTAGAATACGCAGAATTAGGACACAAAAATGGAACCACAATTTCTAGATTAATGTTGTCATAAAGAAACAACCTTTTCCTTGTGGAAAATTAGAAAAGAGGTTTCACAACTCAAACTCTCCTAGCTGAAGAAATCGCTAAGAGAAATAAAACTTTCCAAGACAAGTATAGAGTATTAATATCATGCATTGCCTCAAAATAATGAGCCTGCAAAAAAGAAAGGACCAAATATAAATTATAAGGTGGAGAAATGGAATTTACAACCGGTCTAATCCTGACCAAGGCATGTACAAAGGTTTGAACATTGGGAAACCTGGCAACCTCCTTGTTGAATAAAACAGAAAGAACAGAAAACTGGCCCTTTAAAGCTAGCTGACAAACCCTTATCCAACCAAACCTGAAGAAACTGAAGGATTATGAGAATCTGCCAAGTAAACCCTTAATTCTTGCACTAAGAAAAATACATTTTCAAGACCTAGTGATAAATTGTATAGGTTTCACAGTCTGCAGAAGATTATTAATCAAAGAATCAGAAAAAACTAAATGTATGCTTACATGATAAATTTCTTTCTTTCCAGATATGGAGAGTTCACAACGTCATTCAATTACTAGTGGGAATATCACTCCTGGCCAGCAGGAAGAGGCAAAGAGCACCACAGCAAAGCTGTTATGTATCACTCCCCTACCCATAATTCCCAGTCATTCGAACAAAGGGAAATGGAAAACGGAATACGCAAAGGTGTAGAGGTGCCTGAGGCTTAGTAAAAAATAACTGTCCTAATTAAGGGTGGGGTAATGGACTCTCCATATCCGGAAAGAAAGAAACTTATCAGGTAAGCATAAATTTTGTTTTCTTTCCTAAGATATGGAGAGTCCACAACGTCATTCAATTACTAGTGGGAACAAATACCCAAGCATGAGGAATAAGGAGGGAGAACAAGACAGGCAGACCTAAGCAGAAGGCACCACAGCTTGAAGAACCTTTCTCCCAAAAGAGGTCTCAGCCGAGGCAAAAGTATCAAATTTATAATATTTGGAAAAACATAATTTATGTAAGAACTTACCTGATAAATTCATTTCTTTCATATTAGCAAGAGTCCATGAGCTAGTGACGTATGGGATATACATTCCTACCAGGAGGGGCAAAGTTTCCCAAACCTTAAAATGCCTATAAATACACCCCTCACCACACCCACAATTCAGTTTAACGAATAGCCAAGAAGTGGGGTGATAAGAAAAAAGTGCGAAAGCATATAAAATAAGGAATTGGAATAATTGTGCTTTATACAAAAAAATCATAACCACCACAAAAAAGGGCGGGCCTCATGGACTCTTGCTAATATGAAAGAAATGAATTTATCAGGTAAGTTCTTACATAAATTATGTTTTCTTTCATGTAATTAGCAAGAGTCCATGAGCTAGTGACGTATGGGATAATGACTACCCAAGATGTGGATCTTTCCACGCAAGAGTCACTAGAGAGGGAGGGATAAAATAAAGACAGCCAATTCCTGCTGAAAATAATCCACACCCAAAATAAAGTTTAATGAAAAACATAAACAGAGGATTCAAACTGAAACCGCTGCCTGAAGTACTTTTCTACCAAAAACTGCTTCAGAAGAAGAAAATACATCAAAATGGTAGAATTTAGTAAAAGTATGCAAAGAGGACCAAGTTGCTGCTTTGCAAATCTGATCAACCGAAGCTTCATTCCTAAACGCCCAGGAAGTAGAAACTGACCTAGTAGAATGAGCTGTAATCCTTTGAGGCGGAGTTTTACCCGACTCGACATAGGCATGATGAATTAAAGATTTCAACCAAGATGCCAAAGAAATGGCAGAAGCTTTCTGGCCTTTTCTAGAACCGGAAAAGATAACAAATAGACTAGAAGTCTTTCGGAAAGACTTAGTATCTTCAACATAATATTTCAAAGCTCTAACAACATCCAAAGAATGCAACGATTTCTCCTTAGAATTCTTAGGATTAGGACATAATGAAGGAACCACAATTTCTCTACTAATGTTGTTGGAATTCACAACTTTAGGTAAAAATTCAAAAGAAGTTCGCAACACCGCCTTATCCTGATGAAAAATCAGAAAAGGAGACTCACAAGAAAGAGCAGATAATTCAGAGACTCTTCAGGCAGAAGAGATCGCCAAAAGGAACAAAACTTTCCAAGAAAGTAATTTAATGTCCAATGAATGCATAGGTTCAAACGGAGGAGCTTGAAGAGCCCCCAGAACCAAATTCAAACTCCAAGGAGGAGAAATTGACTTAATGACAGGTTTTATACGAACCAAAGCTTGTACAAAGCAATGAATATCAGGAAGATTAGCAATCTTTCTGTGAAAAAGAACAGAAAGAGCAGAGATTTGTCCTTTCAAAGAACTTGCGGATAAACCTTTATCTAAACCATCCTGAAGAAACTGTAAAATTCTCGGAATTCTAAAAGAATGCCAAGAAAAATGATGAGAAAGACACCAAGAAATATAAGTCTTCCAGACTCTATAATATATCTCTCTGGATACAGATTTACGAGCCTGTAACATAGTAGTAATCACAGAGTCAGAGAAACCTCTTTGACCAAGAATCAAGCGTTCAATCTCCATACCTTTAAATTTAAGGATTTGAGATCCTGATGGAAAAAAGGACCTTGCGACAGAAGGTCTGGTCTTAGCGGAAGAGTCCACGGATGGCAAGAGGCCATCCGGACAAGATCCGCATACCAAAACCTGTGAGGCCATGCCGGAGCTATCAGCAGAACAAACGAGCATTCCTTCAGAATCTTGGAGATTACTCTTGGAAGAAGAACTAGAGGCGGAAAGATATAGGCAGGATGATACTTCCAAGGAAGTGATAATGCATCCACTGCTTCCGCCTGAGGATCCCGGGATCTGGACAGATACCTGGGAAGTTTCTTGTTTAGATGAGACGCCATCAGATCTATTTCTGGAAGCTCCCACATTTGAACAATCTGAAGAAATACCTCTGAGGGAATAGACCATTCGCCCGGATGCAACGTTTGGCGACTGAGATAATCCGCTTCCCAATTGTCTATACCTGGGATATGAACCGCAGAGATTAGACAGGAGCTGGATTCCGCCCAAACCAGAATTCGAGATACTTCTTTCATAGCCAGAGGACTGTGAGTCCCTCCTTGATGATTGATGTATGCCACAGTTGTGACATTGTCTGTCTGAAAACAAATGAACGATTCTCTCTTCAGAAGAGGCCAAGACTGAAGAGCTCTGAAAATTGCACGGAGTTCCAAAATATTGATCGGTAATCTCACCTCCTGAGATTCCCAAACTCCTTGTGCCGTCAGAGATCCCCACACAGCTCCCCAACCTGTGAGACTTGCATCTGTTGAAATTACAGTCCAGGTCGGAAGCACAAAAGAAGCCCCCTGAATTAAACGATGGTGATCTGTCCACCACGTTAGAGAGTGTCGTACAATCTGTTTTAAAGATATTAATTGAGATATCTTTGTGTAATCCCTGCACCATTGATTCAGCATACAGAGCTGAAGAGGTCGCATGTGAAAACGAGCAAAGGGGATCGCGTCCGATGCAGCAGTCATAAGACCTAGAATTTCCATGCATAAGGCTACCGAAGGGAATGATTGTGACTGAAGGTTTCGACAAGCTGAAATCAATTTTAGACGTCTCTTGTCTGTCAAAGACAGAGTCATGGACACTGAATCTATCTGGAAACCCAGAAAGGTTACCCTTGTCTGAGGAATCAATGAACTTTTTAGTGAATTGATCCTCCAACCATGATCTTGAAGAAACAACACAAGTCGATTCGTATGAGATTCTGCTAAATGTAAAGACTGAGCAAGTACCAAGATATCGTCCAAATAAGGAAATACCACAATACCCTGTTCTCTGATTACAGACAGAAGGGCACCGAGAACCTTTGTAAAAATTCTTGGAGCTGTAGCTAGGCCAAACGGCAGAGCCACAAACTGGTAATGCTTGTCCAGAAAAGAGAATCTCAGGAACTGATAATGATCTGGATGAATCGGAATATGCAGATATGCATCCTGTAAATCTATTGTGGACATATAATGCCCTTGCTGAACAAAAGGCAAGATAGTCCTTACAGTTACCATTTTGAACGTTGGTATCCTTACATAACGATTCAATATTTTTAGATCCAGAACTGGTCTGAAGGAATTCTCCTTCTTTGGTACAATGAAGAGATTCGAATAAAACCCCAGCCCCTGTTCCAGAACTGGAACTGGCATAATTACTCCAGCCAACTCTAGATCTGAAACACAATTCAGAAATGCTTGAGCTTTCACTGGATTTACTGGGACACGGGAAAGAAAAAATCTCTTTGCAGGAGGTCTCATCTTGAAACCAATTCTGTACCCTTCTGAAACAATGTTCTGAATCCAAAGATTGTGAACAGAATTGATCCAAATTTCTTTGAAAAAACGTAACCTGCCCCCTACCAGCTGAGCTGGAATGAGGGCCACACCTTCATGTGGACTTAGAAGCTGGCTTTGCTTTTCTAGAAGGCTTAGATTTATTCCAGACTGGAGATGGTTTCCAAACTGAAACTGCTCCTGAGGATGAAGGATCAGGCTTTTGTTCTTTGTTGAAACGAAAGGAACGAAAACGATTATTAGCCCTGTTTTTACCCTTAGATTTTTTATCCTGTGGTAAAAAAGTTCCTTTCCCACCAGTAACAGTTGAGATAATAGAATCCAACTGAGAACCAAATAATTTGTTACCCTGGAAAGAAATGGAAAGTAGAGTTGATTTAGAAGCCATATCAGCATTCCAAGTTTTAAGCCATAAAGCTCTTCTAGCTAAAATAGCTAGAGACATAAACCTGACATCAACTCTGATAATATAAAAAATGGCATCACAGATAAAATTATTAGCATGTTGAAGAAGAATAACAATATTATGAGAGTCATGATCTGTTACTTGTTGCGCTAAAGTTTCCAACCAAAAAGTTGAAGCTGCAGCAACATCAGCCAATGATATAGCAGGTCTAAGAAGATTACCTGAACACAGATAAGCTTTTCTTAGAAAGGATTCAATTTTCCTATCTAAAGGATCCTTAAACGAAGTACCATCTGACGTAGGAATAGTAGTACGTTTAGCAAGGGTAGAAATAGCCCCATCAACTCTAGGGATTTTGTCCCAAAATTCTAATCTGTCAGACGGCACAGGATATAATTGCTTAAAACGTTTAGAAGGAGTAAACGAATTACCCAATTTATCCCATTCTCTGGAAATTACTTCAGAAATAGCACTAGGAACAGGAAAAACTTCTGGAATAACCACAGGAGATTTAAAGACCTTATCTAAACGTTTAGAATTAGTATCAAGAGGACCAGAATCCTCAATTTCTAAAGCAATTAGTACTTCTTTAAGTAAAGAACGAATAAATTCCATTTTAAATAAATATGAAGATTTATCAGCATCAATCTCTGAAACAGAATCCTCTGAACCAGAAGAGTCATCAGAATCAGAATGATGATGTTCATTTAAAAATTCATCTGTATAAAGAGAAGTTTTAAAAGATTTTTTATGTTTACTAGAAGGAGGAATAACAGACATAGCCTTCTTGATGGATTCAGAAACAAAATCTCTTATGTTATCAGGAACATTCTGAACATTAGATGTTGATGGAACTGCAACAGGTAATGGTACATTACTAAAGGAAATATTATCTGCATTAACAAGTTTGTCATGACAATTAATACAAACAACAGCTGGAGGAATAGCTACCAAAAGTTTACAGCAGATACACTTAGCTTTGGTAGTTCCAGCACCAGACAGCGATTTTCCTGAAGTATCTTCTGACTCAGATGCAACGTGAGACATCTTGCAATATGTAAGAGAAAAAACAACATATAAAGCAAAATTGATCAAATTCCTTAAATGACAGTTTCAGGAATGGGAAAAAATGCCAATGAACAAGCTTCTAGCAACCAGAAGCAAAGAAAAATGAGACTTAAATAATGTGGAGACAAAAGCGACGCCCATATTTTTTAGCGCCAAATAAGACGCCCACATTATTTGGCGCCTAAATGCTTTTTGGCGCCAAAAATGACGCCACATCCGGAACGCCGACATCTTTGGCGCAAAAGAACGTCAAAAATGACGCAACTTCCGGCGACACGTATGACGCCGGAAACAGAAAAGATTTTTGCGCCAATAAAGTCTGCGCCAAGAATGACGCAATAAAATGAAGCATTTTCAGCCCCCGCGAGCCTAACAGCCCACAGGGAAAAAAAGTCAAATTTTTAAGGTAAGAAAAATAATTGATTCAAGTGCATTATCCCAAATATGAAACGGACTGTCTGAAAATAAGGAATGTTGAACATCCTGAGTCAAGGCAAATAAATGTTTGAATACATATATTTAGAACTTTATAAACAAAGTGCCCAACCATAGCTTAGAGTGTCACAGAAAATAAGACTTACTTACCCCAGGACACTCATCTACATGTTTGTAGAAAGCCAAACCAGTACTGAAATGAGAATCAGCAGAGGTAATGGTATATAAATAAGAGTATATTGTCGATCTGAAAAGGGAGGTAAGAGATTAATCTCTACGACCGATAACAGAGAACCTATGAAATAGACCCCGTAGAAGGAGATCACTGCATTCAAAATAGGCAATACTCTCCTCACATCCCTCTGACATTCACTGCACGCTGAGAGGAAAACCGGGCTCCAACCTGCTACGGAGCGCATATCAACGTAGAATCTAGCACAAACTTACTTCACCACCTCCATAGGAGGCAAAGTTTGTAAAACTGAATTGTGGGTGTGGTGAGGGGTGTATTTATAGGCATTTTAAGGTTTGGGAAACTTTGCCCCTCCTGGTAGGAATGTATATCCCATACGTCACTAGCTCATGGACTCTTGCTAATTACATGAAAGAAAAGTGTGCAGAGAGGACCAAGTTGCATTTCCGAAACTATCCAAGCAGAAGAGATAGCAAAAAAAACCAAAACCTTCCAAGATCATAACTTAATATCTATGGAATGCATTGGCTCAAACTGAGCCTGCTGCAAAACTTTTAGAACAAGGTTAAGACTCCTGATTCTGACTAAGGCCTGACAAAAGGATTGAATATCTGGTACAACCGCCAGATGCTTATGTAACAGAATAGATAAAGCAGAAATCTGGCCCTTCATAGAACTGACTGACAACCCATTCTCCAAACCTTCCTGGAGAAAAGACAAAATACTAGGAATCCTGACAATACTCCAAGAGTAGCCCTTAGATTCACACCACACTAATATGGTAAGTTTTTCGAATAACAGGCTTGCGAGCTTGGATCATGGTCTCAAAGACCGACCGAAAAACCACGCTTAGACAGAACTAAACGTTCAATCTCCAAGCAGTCCGCATCAGAGAAAAGAAATTTGGATGGAGGAATGGACCCGAGTTAGAAGGTCCTTCCTCCGAGGCAACCTCCAAGGTGGCAGAGATGACATCACTAGGTCTGCATACCAGATCATGCGAGGCCAAGCAGGAGCTATTAGAATAACCAACTCTCCCTCCTGTTTGATAGGAGCAATGACTCGTGGAAGGAGAGGAAACGGAGGAGCTAGACGGAACACACAAGGAACTACCAGAGCATCTATCAAAGCTGCCTGCTGATCTCATGACCTTAAACCGTACCTTGGAATCTTGGCGTTCTGCCGAAACGCCATCAGATCCAACTCTGGTACCCCCCATTTGAGGGTTAACCTGGAAAACACCTCTGGAGGGAGAGCCCACTCCCCAGGATGAAATGTCTGTCTGCTCAGGAAATCCGCTTTCCAGTTGTCCACTTGAGGAATATGGATGGCAGATAGACAACAATTGTGAGCATCCACCAACTGAATAATCCAAGCCACCTCCTTTATAGCTAAGGAACTCTGAGTTCCTCCCAGGTGGTTTATGTAAGCCACTGAGGTGATATTGTTTGTAATCTGATAAACCGGGCTAAAGACAACTAAGGCCAAGACATCAGAGCATTGTAAATTGCTCTCAACTCCAAGATGTTTATGGGGAGAGCAGACTACTCTCGAGTCCAAAGTCCCTGCACCTTTAACAAGCCCCGGACTGCTCCCCAGCCTAGCAGGCTGGCATCCGTGGTCACAATCACCAAGGAAGGTCTCCGGAAACATGTGCCCTGAGACAGATGCTCCTGAGAAAACCACCACGGAAGAGAGTCTCTTAAAGACAGATCTAGATCTATCCTCTGAGACACTTTGTTCCATTGCCTGAGCATGCAAAACTGCAGAGCTCTCAAATGGATTTGAGCAAAGGGAATGATGTCCATGAAAGCGACCATCAGACCATATACCTTAATACATTGAGCTACTGATGGCTAAACAGTAGACTGTAGAGAGAGACAAGAGGAGAGAATTTTGGATTTTCTGACCTCCGTCAGAATATTTTTCATATATAGGGAATCTAATATAGTCCCTAAGAAAACCACCCTTGTAGCTGGAACAAGGAAACTCTTTCCCAGATTCACTTTCCATCCGTGGGAATGTAGAAAAAAAGACAACAAGATCTCTGTATGAGAGTTTGCTTATTGAAAAGACGGCGCCTGAACCAATATGTCACCCAGGTAGGGCGCCACTGCAATTCCTCGAGACCTGATCATTGCCAAAAGAGTCCCCAGAACCTTTGAGAAAATTCTGGGAGCTGTGGCAAGGCCAAACTGAAGAGCCACAAACTGAAAATGATTGTTTAGAAAGGCGAATTTCAGGAATTTGTGATGATCCTTGTGGATAGGAACAAGAAGATAGGCATCCTTCAGATCAATGGTTGTCATGAACTGACCCTCTTGGACCAAGGGAAAAATAAAACTAATGGTTTCCATTTTGAAGGATGGTACCCTGAGAAACTTGTTGAGGCATTTTAGGTCTAAAATAGGTCAAAAAGCTCCCTCTTTTTTGGGAACCACAAACAGATTTGAAAAGAATCTTAGACCCTGTTCCTTTATTGGAACTGGAACAATCACTCCCAGAGAAAAAAGATCCTAAACGCAGTTCAAGTATGCCTCTCTTTTTATCTGATCTGCAGATAATCTTGAGAGGTGAAATCTGCCCCTGGGAGGAATGGATTTGAATTCTATCTTGTAACCCTGAGATACTTTGCCCACAACCCAAGGGTCTGTGACATCTCGTAACCACACCTGACAAAACAGGGAAAGTATGCCCTCCAATTGATCCGATCCCGGGCCGTGGGGCTGAACCTTCATGCTGACTTAGAGACAGCTCTGGGTTTGTTAGATTGCTTCCCTTTGTTCCAAGAATGACTGGGTCTCCAAGATGACTTGGATTGCTCCTGCTTGGAAGTGGAAGAAGAAAACTTCTGACCTTCGAAGTTACGAAAGGAACGAAAATTACTTTGACGTCCTTTAAGTCTGTTCTTCTTGTCTTGCGGGAGAAAAGACCCCTTTCCACCCGTAACATCAGAAATAAATTTCAGCCAGGCCAGGTCCAAACAAGGTCTTACCCTTGTAAGGAAGCGCCAGAAGCTTGGACTTGGAGGTAATATCTGCAGACCAAGATTTTAACCACAAAGCCCTGCTGGCTAAGATAGAAAAGCCTGACATCTTGGTCCCCAGTCTAATAACTTGCATGTTAGCATCAGAAATAAAGGAATTGGCTAGTTTAAGAGTATTAATCCTATCTTGGATTTCCTCCAACGGAGTCTCTTCTAAAATAGATTCAGACAAGGCATCGCACCAATAAGATGCTGCACTTGCTACAGTGGAAATACAAACTCCAGGTTGCCATTGAAGACCCTGGTGAACATACATCTTTTTCAAATAAGCCTCCAGCTTCTTATCCATGGGATCCTTAAAATAACAGTTATCCTCTACAGGGATTGTAGTTCTCTGAGCCAAAGCAGAAATAGCCCCTTCTACTTTAGGCACCGTGCGCCATAAATGTTTAATGGAAGGGAGATCAAATTGCATAGCAGCAGCTCAAACAGACACCTTACCATCTGATAAACGTTTAGTTTTCCACTTGCGCTTTCCTAATACAGGAAAAGCAGATAATGCTGCAGATGAAATCTGTGCAGCTAAATCTGCAGGCAAATAAAACCCCACCAGGCGGTTGAGAGGAACTGCAGGTCATTGCATGTGACGCCATAGAGGCTTGGAACGTATGAGGAGAAAGCTGTGGTATTGCCTAAACAGCATCATCCTGAGAGACATTATAGGACTCAGAGGGCAAAAGTTTATTTTTTACACTTTAGTATTTTTGCTAAACACGTAGAACAGAATTGCATAGGTAATTCAATCTGGGCCTCAAGACATAATAAACATTTGTCAAATGAATCAATTTTTTGTTCCATATACATAGCCACAAAAAAATTAAAAATCCCCCCCCAAAAAAACAAAATGCTTGAAAACTGTTACTTTAAAAATGGTCTTAACACTATCAGAATGATATACGCTCAGAAAAATAAACTACACACTCAGAACCTCTACACCTCAGATATACTGAGGCATCCTACCGTCCTCCAAAATGAGAGAGAGATACAGCCGGTAGCCCACAAACCATTCCACTAACAATCCGGACTGAAGAGAAAACACTATTTCATTGTGTGTCGGAAGAGCGATTGGTCACACGACCGGCCGTCCGGAACTACGCAGCTAAGTAAAAGTGTGCGTTCCCGACAAAACACCTAACTGCCTGAAAAAATTAGAACCACTCTAAATAACAAGTCTCAAAAGTGCAGCATATACAAAGAGCCCCATAAACACAATTTCCCTCTTCCCACACAAGGCCTCTTAAGTGAAATAAAAATATAAGTGCCAACAAGGAAACTTTTCCATACTAGGAAAAATTAACCCCTTAGTCTCTTAATGCCACATACTTAGTGCCTGCATGCTGCCACATGAAATCCTATAAATGAAGGATTAAAAATGTCCCCAAATTGCTGCAGAGTAAAATAAATCACTAAAGTGCCAGTCTTCAAACTTAGAAGACAAAAAAGCACTTACCTGCAATCTTAGCTGTCCGGCAGGAAGACAGCTCACAAAGTGTGAAAGGACACATATTCCTTACAAAGGCCTGTAGAAAAAAGAAAGAACAGAGTAACCAACTCTGACTTTCTATACATAGGGCAGCAATATGTTAGAAATCAAAGTAAGCACAACCCCACAACTTCCTAACTGCTTAAAAGCCATCACTTTTCTACTGCAGAGATTGACGTGGACCCAGCTAAACCCAAATCCTTGCTTGCAGGGAAAGGTACCCAAAAAAGGATTCAATACTTCAGACACCAAAACTTCACCTCCTCAATTGACAGAGGCAAAGAGAATGACTGGAGATAATGGGTAGGGGAGAGACATTTAAAACAGCTTTGCTGTGGTGCTGTTTGCCTCCTCCTGCTGGCCAGGAGTGATATTCCCACTAGTAATTGAATGACTTTGTGGACTCTCCATATCTTAGGAAAGAAAGGAGGAGACCAAATTCCTTGTGCTCTCCGAGACCCTCAAACCGCACCCCAACCCGAAAGACTGACGTCTGTAGACACAATGGCCCATGAAGGGGCTACCATTAAACAAAAACAAAAAAATTTGCCATACTTTGGGCTACTGAGGGCAGAGCATGTCTCTGAAGCTTCAGTTTGTCCCAAATCTCCGCAAACACCTCGGGATGGAGAGACCATTCCTCCGAATTAAATGATTGTCTGCTGAGAATATCCCCTTCCCAGTTGTCCACACCCTGACAGCGAGCAGTTATTGGCCTCGGCACATTCCAGAATCTGAGATACTTTCCTTATTGCTAGGGAGCTCCTTGTCCCCCCCCCCCCCCCGATGGTTGATGTAAGCCACAGAGGGTCTTGCACGTACCCAAGCCAAGCCTCCACAAAGAGAGAAAGTCTGCCCCAACACGTTCCAGTGACGTATCAGGGGCCGCCCCTTCATGACGATTTTGCTTCGGCTGGCTTCTTGATCTGCTCAGATTTATTCCAAGACTGAGACGGTTTCCAAGTTCCCTTGGACTGATCAGGCGTTGCGGAAGGCTGATGGCTTTTGGGACTTATCCAAACGAAACGGACGAAAATTAGGACCCTGTCCTTTAGGTTTATTCTTCTTATCCTGCGGTAGAAAGGCACCTTTGCCCCCAGTGACTGTGGATATGATTGAGTCCAGGCCTAGACCAAAAAGAATCTTCCCCTTAAATGGAGGGGAAAGTAATCTAGACTTTGAAGTCATGTCCGCAGACCAAGACTTCAGCCAGAGTGCCCTACGAGCTAGAAGAGAAAAACCTGATGTCTTAGCATTCAGGCGAATAATCTGCATATTTCCATCACAGATAAAAGAATTAGCTACTCTCAAGGCCTTAATTCTTTCCTGGATCTCGTCAAGGGGACCTCCCACCTCAATCATCTCCGATGAAGAGTCGTACCAATAGGTAGCGGCCCCAGCCACCGCAGCAACCACGGTGTGCTGAAACATCCTTCGTAACATAGTTTCTAGCTTCTTATCCATGGGCTCCTTAAACGACGAACTATCCTCAAGCGGGATAGTAGTGCGCATAGGAAGCGTGGAGATAGCGCCATCCACCTTAGGGACGGAACCCCACAACTCCAATTGAGAGTCCGGAACCGGGAACAATTTCTTAAAGGAAGAGAAAAAAGAAGACACAAATCTCTCCCATTCATTTTTAGTAATATTTACCAACTTTACGGGAACTGGGAAAGTCTGTGGCACCATCCTGTCCTCATGAACCTTATCACGTTTAGGAATAGAAGGTTCCTCGGCTAAGGTAGCCAAAACCTCCTTTAACAGAAAGCGTAAGTGTTCTATCCTAAATCTAAAGTCTGGTTCCTCCGCAGCCAGAGGTTTAGAGGCAGCAGATTCCGACCCAGAAAGAGCATCCTCTGAAGTATCAGAGGCATCCTCATCAGCAGATAATCTTGAATCAGATAATGCCAACAAGTTGGTAGATGGCTTCTGTGAAGGATAGCAATATTTGACCTTTCGCTTGTGCTTAGCAGGGCAAGGTAAATCACTGAAGGAACTACTCTGTATCTTCTGATACTTCTCTGCCATCCTCCTGTGACGAAAGGTAAAGAATGACTGGGGGATGAGGGGAGCAGGGGAGGTAGTTAAGCCTTTGGCTGGGGTGTCTTTGCCTCCTTCTGGTGGCCAGGTTCTGTATTCCCACAAGTAATGAATGAAGCCGTTGACTCTCCTCATATTAAAAAGAAAAACTCTAAGTTGCAATTCCTGGAATCTCTGAAGGCAGGACGATCATCAAATGGAAAGGAAGTACACCTAGCAGGCATAGAAATTGCACCTTCACCTTTTGGGATAGACCTTTGCAGACAAGTAAAAAAGGGATATCAGTCTTATCCCATTCTCTGGAAATAGATTCAGAATCCTCTGAGGATATTTTGCCATCTGGAGGATAGTCTGAATATTCAGATGTTGAATCCAGCAAATATTTGGCATCCCTCTATGATGAGTAGGAGCCTGATCTACTGCAATATCCTCTAATCTATAGAATCTAGAGATTTGTGTTTTACTTGATGGCAGCATAGTTGCCAAGACCACAGTAACAATCAGGAGTAAATATAACAAAGTCTGGAGAAAATCCATTAAAACTGCAAAACCACAAGATTAGGATACATACATTTAGAGGATAAATTTGGGACAGACTGACCAGAGTGCGTCAGAGGTGGTACACAGGTATTGCACAGCTGCGCTGGAGGACAAACTGGAAGAGTCTTGTGAAGGAGATACATAACCTTTAATAAGATATGGCTAGTGAATCTTCCTCAAAGGAATCTGAAAATGATATTGTTGGGACAGATTTACTTGATTTCATAGCAGTAAAAATGGGCACAGATACAGTGTAAGAGCAGAAATAAAGTGCAACTGTTTAGTACAAAGAGGTGTATGAAAATAACTATGAGAATAAATAGTGTAAATGCCCCCTCAGCAAGGTATATAAATAAATATTGGAAATATGATCTGAACTGTGTCAGAATCTCATAGTTATTAAAAGGGTATCGGTGCTGTGTACTGAATTTATTCTAAAAAGAAAAGATCGATCCTTAGATTGAAGGTTTTGTACACCTGTATAGCACTCACAATCCTAAGAAGGGGGTGGCTATCAGTTAGAACAATGCTAATAAGACTTGCATTTCAGGAGTGGTGTGCAATGAATACTTAAAATTTAACCTTTATTAGGAAATTCAGTAAAAATATCCACATACAAACAAACATATATTAAAAACACAGGGAGATTGACTGGTTATGATTATCAGCGCACTGGATACGTTTTGGTGCGGATAATGTTATAAGAGATTAAATCTTCAACCTAGGATGTATAGATCCATAGTTGAGATGAATATCACCTTATAATGGTGTTAGGAAGTATCACAGGTATTGTAGTTTATTATAGGTGTAGAAGGAAAATAAAGGTTCCACTAAGGTATAATGTAATTTACACGTTGGTTACAATGGGAAACACCCAATTTGCACAAAGTGCTTGTGACTGAATGAGAGAGAAATTGTTACCACTTATTATATAGTTCAATCCTGTATAGGATACAATGTTTATCGTTTGGGCTAATGTTATAGCTAATTGTAACAATTAACTGACATTAGAAATTCTTCTGTATAGATACTTATTAAATATATAATCATAATAGTAATCTATAGTGTGTTAAGTTCTTTATGAATATAGGTAAATATATCTCAGGAAGAATCCGTGTCTTCTGTGTTCTGACTGCAGGGGATTCCTACAAATATATTAGCCTGTTTATGCTTATCAATAACAGATATTTGCTTTGGTTTTAAAAGTGCTTATAATATCAAATGTGTTGCTGCTACATGCGATTACTGACAATATATTGTAGGGCTATATATCGCCACTATGGATGGCGATATATAGCCCTACAATATATTGTATAAATAGATAGTGGGCAGCAATCTAAGTGTAACCAACCATTGCGTTATTAGAACAGCAGCATTAATATCATATTTGGGTACTTGTTATAAGGGAATATCTGCAGTATCGCTAGTATACTTTAGTAGTCTGAACTTTATTTAAAGGTAGAATGATTCACTCAATGTTACAAAAAGGTTACATAATAGAGTAAACACTCAGTATTGTTAGCACCAACAGGCTAATATAATTATAGCAATTATCTGTAGTCATGTTATACTGGATACTATAATTAGTTTTCTAAGTGTATTGTACAAGTCTAAATGACAGCATAAGCAGGTCAATATATTGTCAGTAATCGCCTGTAGCAGCAACACATTTGAGATTATAAGCACTTTTAAAACCAAAGCAAATATCTGTTATTGATAAGCGTAAACAGGCTAATATATTTGTAGGAATCCCCTGCAGTCAGAACACAGAAGACACAGATTCTTCCTGAGATATATTAACCTATATTCATAAAGAACTTAACACACTATAGATTACTATTATGATTATATATTTAATAAGTATCTATATAGAAGAACTTCTAATGTCAGTAAATTGTTACAATTAGCTATAACATTAGCCCAAACGATAAACATAGTATCCTGATTCAGTCACAAGCACTTTGTGGAAATTGGGTGTTTCCCATTGTAACCAACGTGTAAATCACATTATACCTTAGTGGAACCTTTATTTTCCTTCTACACCTATAATAAACTACAATACCTGCGATACTTCCTAACACCATTATAAGGTGATATTCATCTCAACTATATATCTATGCATCCTAGGTTGAAGATTTAATCTCTTATAACATTATCCTGTCAGGGTTTTTTCCCTGTTGTGTTTGCCATGTGCTGCTGGAAGCAATTTTACTCACCTCTCTTCCTGACTATGGTGCATTGTGGGGGATGCTGCTCAATTCCTGCACTTCCTTTTATGGCCAAACTGCTGTGCATCATCCATGTGAGACAGGATGCAGTCTCAGAATTGTGATGTCATCACTTATTATTTAAAGGGCCTCTGTTCAGTATGCTTTGCCTTTGCGTTGTCTGAGACCTGTTTGTGAGAGTTCCTGTGTATTACCTGGCTGCCTGACGTCCTTCCTGGTTCCTGATCCATGGCTTGTTCCCGACTCTGCTGTTTTCCTTGTTCCTGATTCCGGCTCGTCTGACTATTCGCTTTGGCTCCTGACTCGGCTCATCTGACTACCAGTTCTGGTTTTAATTCCTGGCTTGTTATTTGACTTGTGGACTTTTTATTATTTTTTGCTATTAATAAAGGTGTGATTATTTTTGCACTTCTCGTCTGTCTGATTCCTGGCACCCTGACATTACGCAAAGGCCATGAATCCTGATAGTGATAATAATCCACCTTTACCTGCCATCATTTCCAGGATGGATGTACAGGATCACCGCTTGGATCAATTTGCACTAGCCCTGTAAACCCTGCTGACTCGCACTGCACATTTGGACCAAAGTGTCCCGCAAGTTATGGCTGCTCCTGTTTCCGCTGCTGCACCTATGCCTACCAGGAGCATGTCCGGTTCTGCACCTCTACCTCAGCGATATGGAGGCGATCCTATTCAGTGCAGAGGGTTTTTGAACCAGGTGGGCATTTACTTTGAGATGTTACCTCAGGCGTTTCCCTCTGACAGAGCTAAGGTGGGATTTCTCATCTCGTTACTCTCTGACACAGCTCTTGCCTGGGCTAATCCCTTGTGGGAGACTAATAAACCTGTGTATTTCCTCTTGTCTTCGGAAACCAGTTAAAGTCTTGTGCACTTCTTCGGTATCTCAATTGCCAGAGGAGTACCGAGAGTTCCTAGACGTGTTTGACAAGGTGCGTGCCGGTACGTTGCCTCCTCACCGGTCCTACGATAGTGCCATAGACCTGCAACCCGGAGCCATTCCTCCTCGGGGTCGGGTGTACCCTCTGTCTGTTGCAGAGAATTGTGCTATGGAGGAGTATGTTGCCGATGCTCTGTCGCGGGGGATTATCCGCAAATCCTGCTCTCCTGCAGGGGCTGGCTTCTTCTTTGTGAAGAAAAAAGGTGGTGAGTTAAGACCATGTATCGATTATAGGGGTCTTAATCGTCTTACCATTAAGAATGCTTACCCTATTCCGCTTATTACGGAACTCTTTGACCGCCTCAAGGGAGCTACGGTCTTTACTAAACTTGATTTGTGAGGAGCATACAATTTCGTTAGGATTAAGGAGGGCCACAAATGGAAAACAGAATTTAACACCAGGAGCGGGCATTATGAGTATCTTGTAATGCCCTTTGGCCTATGTAATGCTCCTGCTGTTTTTCAGGAATTTATTAATGATGTCCTACGAGATATGTTGCAACAGTGTGTTGTGGTACACTTAGACGACATCCTCATACACTCACCCACACTTGAGGCTCAACGTTCTGATGTTACACGGGTTCTTCAGAGATTACGTGAGAACGGCCTGTTTTGTAAACTCGAGAAATGCGAGTTCCATCAGACTCAAGTAACCTTCCTAGGTTATGTTATCTCCGTTGCAGGGTTCTCCATGGATCCTGACAAGTTATCTGCAGTGGCCTTGCCCAGTTGGTCTTCGGTCTATTCAAGGTTTTTTGGGGTTCTCCAATTACTATAGAAAGTTTATTAAAATCTTTTCTTCCTTGGTCAAACCTATCACAGACATGACCCGTAAAGAGAATGATCCACTCCATTGGTCACCTACTGCCATTAAGGCCTTTGATAGTCTTAATACTGCCTTTGCTGCTGCTCCAGTTCTGGCTCATCCTAACCCTGTCCTGCCTTTCGTTCGTGAGGTCGATGCGTCTGAGACTGGAGTAGGTGCCCTCTTGTCTCAACGTCCTACGCCTGACGGTTCCTTGGGAATTACTGGCCATAATTTTGGCACTTAAGGAATGGAGGCATCTTCTCGAGGGTACTAGCGTGCCAGTGCTCATTCTTACTGATCACAAGAATTTAACATATCTATCTGAAGCAAAATGTTTGTCGCCCCGATTTATGGGGTCTCCTACCTGCCTGGTAGTAAGAATGTTAGGGCGGATGCCCTCTCTAGACAATTTTCGCCTCTGTCCAAGGAGGCGTCTGTACCTACTCCTGTTATACCTCCTGACCATATTTTGGCTACCATACGTACTAATTTGATTCTCCCTTGGGGGAGGAGATCCTGGCTGCACAAACCAATGCACCTCCTGAGAAACCTAGTGGTAAGTGTTTTGTTCCCGAGTATCTTCGAACTAAACTTTTGCACACTTACCACTATCCTAAAGCCGCAGGTCACCCAGGCAAGAATCAAATGATTTGGTCTGTCACTCGACAATTCTGGTGGCCAGGTCTTCGTTTTGATGTTGCTGCATATGTTGCCTCCTGCTCAGTTTGTGCACAAAATAAGACTCCTCAACGTCTTCCTGTGGGTCTTCTTCAACCTATTGCTAATGGTGAGCGTCCTTGGACACATCTTTCCATGGACTTCATTGTCGAGCTCCCTGTTTCCAATGGCAATACTGTTATCCTTATGGTGGTTGACCGTTTTTCTAACATGTCACATTGCATTCCCTTGATTAAGCTGCCTACCGCTCAGGAGCTTGCTTCAATTTTTGCCCGGGAGGTCTTCCGTTTACATGGGTTACCCAAGGAGATAGTGTCGGACCGGGGTAGCCAGTTTGTCTACAGATTTTGGTGTTCCTTTTGTGCTCAAATGGGGATCCAGCTTTCCTTCTCCTCGGCATATCACCCTCAATCCAATGGGGCTGCGGAACGGTCTAATCAAGCTCTGGAACAGTTCCTCCGTTGCTATGTCTCAGATCACCACAATAATTGGTCTGAACTGTTACCTTGGGCAGATTTTGCTCGTAATAGTGCTATTAATGCTTCCTCCAAGATATCCCCGTTCATGGCGAATTATGGGTTTCAACCATCCTTGTTGCCCCATTCATGTCTCAGGGTATTCCGGCTTTGGAGGAGCATCTCCGGCAACTCCGTTCCACGTGGGTGCAGATTTAGGATTGCCTTCATCGTTCTATGCAGCGTCAAAAGTTCCAGGCTGATCGTAGGCGTCTGCCCGCACCTTCCTACCAGGTTGGTGAGAGAGTTTGGCTGTCCTCCCGCAACTTGAACCTTCGTGTGCCTTCCAATAAATTGGCTCCCCGCTATGTTGGTCCTTTTCGAATACTCCGACGGGTTAATCCTGTGGCCTACGCTCTTGACCTTCCTCCTGCTATGCACATCTCCAATGTTTTTCATGTCTCCCTCTTGAAACCATTGGTTTGTAATCGGTTTACCACTGTGTTGCCTCGTCCCCGTCCTATCTTTGTTGACAACCATGAGGAGTATGAGGTCAGCAGCATTATTGACTCTCGTATGTCCAGGGGCCGTGTACAGTATTTGGTTCACTGGAGAGGCTACGGTCCGGAGGAGCGTTCTTGGGTTCCCTCCTCTGTTGTTCATGCTCCCGCCCTCCTCCGTGCCTTCCATGCCCGTTTCCCCAATAAGCCTTTTGTCCTCCCGCGGGGGAGGGGTCGTTGAGGGGAGGGTACTGTCAGGGTTTTTTCCCTGTTGTGTTTGCCATGTGTTGCTGGCAGCCATTTTACTCACCTCTCTTCCTGACTATGGTGCATTGTGGGGGATGCTGCTCAATTCCTGCACTTCCTTTTATGGCCAAACTGCTGTGCATCATCCATGTGAGACAGGATGCAGTCTCAGAATTGTGATGTCATCACTTATTATTTAAAGGGCCTCTGTTCAGTATGCTTTGCCTTTGCGTTGTCTGAGACCTGTTTGTGAGAGTTCCTGTGAATTACCTGGCTGCCTGACGTCCTTCCTGGTTCCTGATCCATGACTTGTTCCCGACTCTGCTGTTTTCCTTGTTCCTGATTCCGGCTCGTCTGACTATTCGCTTTGGCTCCTGACTCGGCTCGTCTGACTACCAGTTCTGGTTTTGATTCCTGGCTTGTTATTTGACTTGTGGACTTTTTGTTATTTTTTGCTATTAATAAAGGTGTGATTATTTTTGCACTTCTCATTTCAATCTGATTCCTGGCACCCTGACATATCCGCACCAAAACGTATCCAGTGCGCTGATCATAACCAGTCAATCTCCCTGTGTTTTTAATATATGTTTGTTTGTATGTGGATATTTTTAATGAATTTCCTAATAAAAGTTAAATTTTAAGTACTCAGTGCACACCACTCCCGAAATGCAAGTCTAATTAGCATTGTTCTGATAGCCACCCCTTTCTTAGGATTGTGAGTGCTATACAGGTGTACAAAACCTTCAATCCAAGGATTGATTTTTTCTTTTATAATAAAATTAATGTCTGCCGCATAGAAGAAGAGTGCACGAAGCTGAGAAGGAAGTTAACCCCTGCACTGAACTTTTTTGTTCAGAGAAGCCTACCACCCAACTCAATAATAAATTAATTTCAATCACCTAAAATTTCCCTCATCTAACTCTGCAATAACATCTTTCTCAATCATGCAGTCCTCACCTCCTGTTTCTCAATCTCCTACCCTTCTAGATTGTAAGTTCCCACGGGAATAGGCCCTCAATTCCTCCTGTATGTGTTTGTTAATTTTGTCCTGTCTCTTACAAGTTTTAGATCATTTTTTTATTTAAATGAATTGTACCCATGGACAGCGCTGCAGAATATGTTGGCGCTTCATTAAAAAAACATAATAATAATAATAAAAGAGTATCTACAAATAGCCTGTGGCTATGTGAGTGCAAAGTACTTACTGCAATGGCACCCATTCCACTAAACTTACGAGCTGAAGAAAAGCTGTTTCCAGTACAAAGCCCATCCAGTGCTGTGAACAGCAGAGGATACTGGAGAGGAGTATGACAACAACCCAACAGGAGGCGGCTAGGGACAGGTCCCTGCAACACCAGTGGAAGGCTTGTGACTGAAATCCCATAAGGAAATACTGCATCACTACCCAGTACTCCTATACCCCATAATCGAAGGAATGAAGGGCAACAGGTCTCACATAGGTCTGAGTACCTCAATCAAAGTAAGATCTGAAGCATCTCAAATCTTTACCTACTCCTGGGAGGCAGAGAACAAAAACTGTAGCTATACAGGGAGGTGGGAGGATTTAAAAGCTCTTGTTTGTTTGGGGTTCTGTGCCTCCTCCTAGTGGCAGGAAATCAATCAGACATGTCAAGGCTAATGGACTCTCACCACCGTATGAAAGAAAGAGCATGCTAATAAATACATGTTGAATTAATAAACATACATTTGTTACGGATTTTACATTTAGCTTTAAAAAAGACTAACACTACTTAAGAGCCAGTGCTCAGGTACATTTCTTGAAAAACTATTTTTCTATGGCCAAATTAATAGAGCCAACAACTAACCAATATCTTTGGTTTAACCTATTCAGATAATTACAGGAATGGGAGTTTGAAGGAAGAGGTTGATCTAGTAATTACTGGTTATGAGGGTTTAGTAACTGGTCCTCTGTTTATTTGTTGTATATATTGTGAAAGCAGTGAAAGCTTCTTAATTTCAGGATTCCCAATCTAGGGCCAGATTATGAGTTGAGTGCAAAATATCGCTTACGCTGAAGTGATATTGAGTAATATCAGAGTTTGCATTGCACAGAAGCATTGTGCTCATGAGAGTGCGCTTCTATAGGCTCCAATGGGAGCCTCGTTTTCATGCCGCGAGTCTTAAATTGAGAACTAGAGCAACAAAGGGGTTAAGTTGTGCAGTGATGTGCAGCAAATGTAAATATATATGTATATGCTTATATACATATATATTTATGTGTTAATATGTGTATATACACATACTAACACAAATATATATGTACATAAGCATATACATATATATTTACAGGGAACACACAGTTCCCATAGACCACGAAGTAAAGGCACTTTTTAGTGACTTTTTTTTCTAACACCCCACACCTGCCAAATTTAGCACCTCATAACTGCTTATTGCAATTATTTTATTAAAAAATAAAGATGCTACTATCTTTATTTTTTTAATCCTAGTCTGTTGAAACAAAACCTTGTGTCAACTCTAGGGGGCGCAAATAATGGAAAGGAAAAAGGACTATACTGATAGCAGATGTTTAAAGTATCAGAAGTGACAATGTATGTCTAAAGAATCAAAAGTGACAATACATATATTTATACTTATTAGGCAGCATTCAACAACAAAAATTAAACAATCAATGGGTATATAATATATATGGACCCTTTCCCCCAAATAGTCTTATCTGTAAGGAATGTCAGTCCTTTATATAGGTTCCAGGTCACCTATTAAGACCAGTGATGCTCCCAGTTGATGGTCTTTGCCAGTAGGTGGTCTTTGCAGAAAGCAACGTGTTTTTTAGATCTCTGTTTTCCTCAGAGATCTGAGAAACGCGTTGCTTTCTTTGTTTAAACATATAGGGTCAACGACAGACCCCTTGTTTTTATATGTATTTTATTAAATTGAAGTCTTTATCTATATCTTGAGAGTCTCAGCTTTCTACATACATTAAGAAGACCTGGGAACACGGTTCTCTCACTGGGACACTGCAAGATCCCAGTTTGCCTTACTTAGCACAATTGGGTGCTGCCGCACTTGTGAGTACGCATTTGCACTATTTTGTCGAGCTTAGTGTTTAAACTATATCACACTAGGAGGCGTCCTTGTTTTGTGATTTTTTTCACAGTATACACCTCAAGTTTATTTTTTTTAATAAAGAACATTAGACTTTATTTTGGGGGACATTTATAAAATTGACAAGAGATCTGCTCTCTGGTTAATTTTATAAGCGCCAATTGCTACCGGGAGTTCGCCCATTTGCGTGCGTGCGTGCGATAAATTAGCACTCCACTTGTCATCTAGATCCTAGTGTTTGACACAGAAATGCTTGGAAAAAAGTCACCCTGGCAAGGAACAATAATAATTGGACATACATAATTTGACTGGTTTAAAGAACAAACTTCACAGTAAATATTGCCCTTGAAAGTCACCACAGATGTTATCCTTAGCCATTTAACTAAGATTTCTATTTCCTCAGAAATAGCTTTCCTGGCATATAGACAAAAATAAAATAATGTATATTGAGCATGAGTGAATATATGCAATGAATTGCCTCATCAAGAGTATGAGACTAATAATGTGAGTCATCAGCAGGTCGTAACTGTAGATCACAAAGCTTGTTGTATGAGATTCCATTTTCCGCATCGCCAGTGGTGATAATACTAAAACAAATGTTTAGCTATGTTTTCCAGAAGTGCTAAAACAAACAGGTATTTTAGATGAATAAGTTATAATTATGCAGAGGAATATTTTGCAATTTAATTGAATAAGTGCCTGCATTATTTATCACTAAAGTATTTAACCTATACAGTGATTAACCTGCCATGAAAGGAATAAACATGGGACAACCTATTGAAGAGAATGATGATCATCCAGCATTTGGGAGAGTGTTGTCTAGGCAATAATGGCTCTGCACTAAGTCTCAGATCTGCTGTACCATTTCCAGCTTATTTTTGTAACATAAATAAAAATGGTGGCCATGGACAGTTTGAAGATTTTGAGTACAATGCAAGTCTTTATTTAAAATATGAAAAAAAACGAAAAAAACATAATTTATGTAAGAACTTACCTGATAAATTCATTTCTTTCATATTAGCAAGAGTCCATGAGCTAGTGACGTATGGGATATACATTCCTACCAGGAGGGGCAAAGTTTCCCAAACCTTAAAATGCCTATAAATACACCCCTCACCACACCCACAATTCAGTTTAACGAATAGCCAAGAAGTGGGGTGATAAGAAAAAAGTGTGAAAGCATATAAAATAAGGAATTGGAATAATTGTGCTTTATACAAAATCATAACCACCACAAAAAAAGGGCGGGCCTCATGGACTCTTGCTAATATAAAAGAAATGAATTTATCAGGTAAGTTCTTACATAAATTATGTTTTCTTTCATGTAATTAGCAAGAGTCCATGAGCTAGTGACGTATGGGATAATGACTACCCAAGAAGTGGATCTTTCCACACAAGAGTCACTAGAGAGGGAGGGATAAAATAAAGACAGCCAATTCCTGCTGAAAATAATCCACACCCAAAATAAAGTTTAATGAAAAACATAAGCAGAAGATTCAAACTGAAACCGCTGCCTGAAGTACTTTTCTACCAAAAACTGCTTCAGAAGAAGAAAATACATCAAAATGGTAGAATTTAGTAAAAGTATGCAAAGAGGACCAAGTCGCTGCTTTGCAAATCTGGTCAACCGAAGCTTCATTCCTAAACGCCCAGGAAGTAGAAACTGACCTAGTAGAATGAGCTGTAATTCTCTGAGGCGGAGTTTTACCCGACTCAACATAGGCAAGATGAATTAAAGATTTCAACCAAGATGCCAAAGAAATGGCAGAAGCTTTCTGGCCTTTTCTAGAACCGGAAAAGATAACAAATAGACTAGAAGTCTTACGAAAAGATTTCGTAGCTTCAACATAATATTTCAAAGCTCTAACAACATTCAAAGAATGCAACGATTTCTCCTTAGAATTCTTAGGATTAGGACATAATGAAGGAACCACAATTTCTCTACTAATGTTGTTGGAATTCACAACTTTAGGTAAAAATTCAAAAGAAGTTCGCAACACCGCCTTATCCTGATGAAAAATCAGAAAAGGAGACTCACAAGAAAGAGCAGATAATTCAGAAACTCTTCTGGCAGAAGAGATGGCCAAAAGGAACAAAAAACTTTCCAAGAAAGTAATTTAATATCCAATGAATGCATAGGTTCAAATGGAGGAGCTTGAAGAGCCCCCAGAACCAAATTCAAACTCCAAGGAGGAGAAATTGACTTAATGACAGGCTTTATACGAACCAAAGCTTGTACAAAACAATGAATATCAGGAAGAATAGCAATCTTTCTGTGAAAAAGAACAGAAAGAGCAGAGATTTGACCTTTCAAGGAACTTGCGGACAAACCCTTATCTAAACCATCCTGAAGAAACTGTAATATTCTCGGTATTCTAAAAGAATGCCAAGAAAAATGATGAGAAAGACACCAAGAAATATAAGTCTTCCAGACTCTATAATATATCTCTCTGGATACAGATTTACGAGCCTGTAACATAGTATTAATCACAGAGTCAGAGAAACCTCTTTGACCAAGAATCAAGCGTTCAATCTCCATACCTTTAAATTTAAGGATTTCAGATCCTGATGGAAAAAAAGGACCTTGAGACAAAAGGTCTGGTCTTAACGGAAGAGTCCACGGTTGGCAAGAGGCCATCCGGACAAGATCCGCATACCAAAACCTGTGAGGCCATGCCGGAGCTACCAGCAGAACAAACAAGCATTCCTTCAGAATCTTGGAGGTTACTCTTGGAAGAAGAACTAGAGGCGGAAAGATATAGGGAGGATGATACTTCCAAGGAAGTGATAATGCATCCACTGCCTCCGCCTGAGGATCCCGGGATCTGGACAGATACCTGGGAAGTTTCTTGTTTAGATGAGAAGCCATCAGATCTATTTCTGGAAGTTCCTACATTTGAACAATCTGAAGAAATACCTCTGGGTGAAGAGACCATTCGCCCGGATGCAACGTTTGACGACTGAGATAATCCGCTTTCCAATTGTCCATACCTGGGATATGAACCGCAGAGATTAGACAGGAGCTGGATTCCGCCCAAACCAAAATTCGAGATACTTCTTTCATAGCCAGAGGACTGTGAGTCCCTCCTTGAAGATTGATGTATGCCACAGTTGTGACATTGTCTATCTGAAAACAAATGAACAACTCTCTCTTCAGAAGAGGCCAAGACTGAAGAGCTCTGAAAATTGCACGGAGTTCCAAAATATTGATCGGAAATCTCACCTCCTGAGATTCCCAAACCCCTTGTGCCGTCAGATACCCCCACACAGCTCCCCAACCTGTAAGACTTGCATCTGTTGAGATTATAGTCCAGGTCGGAAGAACAAAGAAGCCCCCTGAACTAAACGATGGTGATCTGTCCACCATGTCAGAGAGTGTTGTAAAATCGGTTTAAAGATATTAATTGAGATATCTTTGAGTAATCCCTGCACCATTGGTTCAGCATACAGAGCTGAAGAGGTCGCATGTGAAAACGAGCAAAGGAGATCGCATCTGATGCGGCAGTCCTAAGACCCAACATTTCCATGCATAAGGCTACCAAAGGGAATGATTGTGACTGAAGGTTTTGACATGCTGATTTCAATGTTAAACTTCTCTTGTCTGACAAGGACAGAGTCATAGACACTGAATTTATCTAGAAACCTAAAAAGGTTACCCTTGTCTGAGGAATCAATGAACTGATTGGTAAATTGATCCTCCAACCATGAACTTGAAGAAACAACACAAGTCGATTCGTATGAGATTCTTCGAAAATGAGAAGACTGAGCAAATACCAAGATATCGTCCAAATAAGGAAATACCAAAACCCTATTCTCTGATTACAGAAAGAAGGGCACCGAGAACCTTTGAAAAAAATTCTTGGAACTGAGGCTAAGCCAAACGGTAGAGCCACAAAACTGGTAATGCTCGTCTAAAAAGAGAATCTCAGACACTAAAAGTGATCTGGATGAATCGGAATATGCAGATACACATCCTGTAAATCTATTGTAGACATATAATGCCCTTGCTAAACAAAAGGCAGGATAGTCCTACAGTAACCATCTTGAATGTTGGTATCCTAACATAATGATTCAATAATGATAGATCCGGAACTGGTCTGAAGGAATTGACCTTCTTTGGTACAATGAAGAGATAAAATAAAACCCCAGCCCCTGTTCCAGAACTGGAACTGGCATAAATACTCCAGCCAACTCTAGATCTGAAACACATTTCAGAAATGCTGAGCCTTTGCTGTGTTAACTGGGACACGGGAAAGAAAAGAATCTCTTAGCAGGAGGCCTTAACTTGAAGCCAATTCTGTACCTTTCTGAAACAATGTTTCTGAAACCAGAGATTAAGAACGGAATTGATCCAAATTTCTTTGAAGAAAACGTAATCTGCCCCATACCAGCTGAGCTGGAATAAGGGCCGCACCTTCATAGGTACTTAGGAGCTGGCTATAGGTTTCTATAAGGCTTGGATATATTCCAAACTGGAAATAGTTTCCAAACTGATACCGCTCCTGAGGATGAAAGATCAGGCTTTTGTTCCTTGTGAGGAAAGGAACGAAAATGATTATTTACCCTGGAAAGAAAGGGAAAGCAAAGTTGACTTAGAAGACATGTCAGCATTCCAAGTTTAATCCATAAAGCTATTCTAGCTAAAATAGCTAGAGACATATACCTGACATCAACTCTAATGATATCAAAAGATGGTATCACCAATAAAATTATTAGCATGTTATAAAAATAATGCTATAAAATTATGATCTGTTACTTGTTGCGCTAAAGCTTCTAACCAAAAAGTTGAAGTTGCAGCAACATCCGCTAAAAATATAGCAGGTCTAAGAAGATTACCTGAACATAAGTAAGCTTTTCTTAGAAAGGATTCAATTTTCCTATCTAAAGGATCCTTAAATGAAGTACTATCTGCCGTAGGAATAGTAGTACATTAGCAGGAGTAGAGACAGCCCCATAACCTTAGGGATTTTTGTCCCAAAAAACAGAATTTATGTTTACCTGATAAATTACTTTCTCCAACGGTGTGTCCGGTCCACGGCGTCATCCTTACTTGTGGGATATTCTCCTCCCCAACAGGAAATGGCAAAGAGCCCAGCAAAGCTGGTCACATGATCCCTCCTAGGCTCCGCCTTCCCCAGTCATTCGACCGACGTAAAGGAGGAATATTTGCATAGGAGAAACCATATGATACCGTGGTGACTGTAGTTAAAGAAAATAAATTATCAGACCTGATTAAAAAACCAGGGCGGGCCGTGGACCGGACACACCGTTGGAGAAAGTAATTTATCAGGTAAACATAAATTCTGTTTTCTCCAACATAGGTGTGTCCGGTCCACGGCGTCATCCTTACTTGTGGGAACCAATACCAAAGCTTTAGGACACGGATGAAGGGAGGGAGCAAATCAGGTCACCTAGATGGAAGGCACCACGGCTTGCAAAACCTTTCTCCCAAAAATAGCCTCAGAAGAAGCAAAAGTATCAAACTTGTAAAATTTAGTAAAAGTGTGCAGTGAAGACCAAGTCGCTGCCTTACATATCTGATCAACAGAAGCCTCGTTCTTGAAGGCCCATGTGGAAGCCACAGCCCTAGTGGAATGAGCTGTGATTCTGTCAGGAGGCTGCCGTCCGGCAGTCTCGTAAGCCAATCTGATGATGCTTTTAATCCAAAAAGAGAGAGAGGTAGAAGTTGCTTTTTGACCTCTCCTTTTACCAGAATAAACAACAAACAAGGAAGATGTTTGTCTAAAATCCTTTGTAGCATCTAAGTAGAATTTTAGAGCACGAACAACATCCAAATTGTGCAACAAACGTTCCTTCTTTGAAACTGGATTCGGACACAAAGAAGGTACGACTATCTCCTGGTTAATGTTTTTGTTAGAAACAACTTTCGGAAGAAAACCAGGTTTAGTACGTAAAACCACCTTATCTGCATGGAACACCAGATAAGGAGGAGAACACTGCAGAGCAGATAATTCTGAAACTCTTCTAGCAGAAGAAATTGCAACCAAAAACAAAACTTTCCAAGATAATAACTTAATATCAACGGAATGTAAGGGTTCAAACGGAACCCCCTGAAGAACTGAAAGAACTAAATTGAGACTCCAAGGAGGAGTCAAAGGTTTGTAAACAGGCTTGATTCTAACCAGAGCCTGAACAAAGGCTTGAACATCTGGCACAGCTGCTAGCTTTTTGTGAAGTAGCACAGACAAGGCAGAAATCTGTCCCTTCAAGGAACTTGCAGATAATCCTTTCTCCAAACCTTCTTGAAGAAAGGATAGAATCTTAGGAATTTTTACCTTGTCCCAAGGGAATCCTTTAGATTCACACCAACAGATATATTTTTTCCATATTTTGTGGTAAATTTTTCTAGTTACAGGCTTTCTGGCCTGAACAAGAGTATCAATGACAGAATCTGAGAATCCTCGCTTTGATAAGATCAAGCGTTCAATCTCCAAGCAGTCAGTTGGCGTGAGACCAGATTCGGATGTTCGAACGGACCTTGAACAAGAAGGTCTCGTCTCAAAGGTAGCTTCCATGGTGGAGCCGATGACATATTCACCAGGTCTGCATACCAAGTCCTGCGTGGCCACGCAGGAGCTATCAAGATCACCGATGCCCTCTCCTGATTGATCCTGGCTACCAGCCTGGGGATGAGAGGAAACGGCGGGAATACATAAGCTAGTTTGAATGTCCAAGGTGCTACTAGTGCATCTACTAGAGTCGCCTTGGGATCCCTGGATCTGGACCCGTAGCACGGAACCTTGAAGTTCTGACGAGAGGCCATCAGATCCATGTCTGGAATGCCCCACAGTTGAGTAATTTGGGCAAAGATTTCCGGATGGAGTTCCCACTCCCCCGGATGAAATGTCTGACGACTCAGAAAATCCGCTTCCCAATTTTCCACTCCTGGGATGTGGATTGCAGACAGGTGGCAGGAGTGAGTCTCCGCCCATTGAATGATTTTGGTCACTTCTTCCATCGCCAGGGAACTCCTTGTTCCCCCCTGATGGTTGATGTATGCAACAGTTGTCATGTTGTCTGATTGAAACCGTATGAACTTGGCCTTTGCTAGCTGAGGCCAAGCCTTGAGAGCATTGAATATCGCTCTCAGTTCCAGAATATTTATCGGTAGAAGAGATTCTTCCCGAGACCAAAGACCCTGAGCTTTCAGGGGTCCCCAGACCGCGCCCCAGCCCACCAGACTGGCGTCGGTCGTGACAATGACCCACTCTGGTCTGCGGAAGCTCATCCCCTGTGACAGGTTGTCCAGGGACAGCCACCAACGGAGTGAATCTCTGGTCCTCTGATTTACTTGTATCGTCGGAGACAAGTCTGTATAGTCCCCATTCCACTGACTGAGCATGCACAGTTGTAATGGTCTTAGATGAATGCGCGCAAAAGGAACTATGTCCATTGCCGCTACCATCAAACCTATTACTTCCATGCACTGCGCTATGGAAGGAAGAGGAACAGAATGAAGCATTTGACAAGAGTTCAGAAGTTTTGTCTTTCTGGCCTCTGTCAGAAAAATCCTCATTTCTAAGGAGTCTATTATTGTTCCCAAGAAGGGAACCCTTGTTGACGGAGATAGAGAACTCTTTTCTACGTTCACTTTCCATCCGTGAGATCTGAGAAAGGCCAGGACAATGTCCGTGTGAGCCTTTGCTTGAGGAAGGGACGACGCTTGAATCAGAATGTCGTCCAAGTAAGGTACTACTGCAATGCCCCTTGGTTTTAGCACCGCTAGAAGGGACCCTAGTACCTTTGTGAAAATCCTTGGAGCAGTGGCTAATCCGAACGGAAGTGCCACAAACTGGAAATGCTTGTCCAGGAATGCGAACCTTAGGAACCGATGATGTTCCTTGTGGATAGGAATATGTAGATACGCATCCTTTAAATCCACCGTGGTCATGAATTGACCTTCCTGGATGGAAGGAAGAATTGTTCGAATGGTTTCCATTTTGAACGATGGAACCTTGAGAAACTTGTTTAGGATCTTGAGATCTAAGATTGGTCTGAACGTTCCCTCTTTTTTGGGAACTACGAACAGATTGGAGTAGAACCCCATCCCTTGTTCTGCTAATGGAACAGGATGAATCACTCCCTTTTTTAACAGGTCTTCTACACAATGTAAGAATGCCTGTTTTTTTATGTGGTCTGAAGACAATTGAGACCTGTGGAACCTCCCCCTTGGGGGAAGCCCCTTGAATTCCAGAAGATAACCTTGGGAGACTATTTCTAGTGCCCAAGGATCCAGAACATCTCTTGCCCAAGCCTGAGCGAAGAGAGAGAGTCTGCCCCCCACCAGATCCGGTCCCGGATCGGGGGCCAACATCTCATGCTGTCTTGGTAGCAGTGGCAGGTTTCTTGGCCTGCTTTCCTTTGTTCCAGCCTTGCATTGGTCTCCAGGCTGGTTTGGCTTGAGAAGTATTACCCTCCTGCTTAGAGGACGTAGCACCTGGGGCTGGTCCGTTTCTGCGAAAGGGACGAAAATTAGGTTTATTTTTGGCCTTGAAAGACCTATCCTGAGGAAGGGCGTGGCCCTTGCCCCCAGTGATATCAGAGATAATCTCTTTCAAGTCAGGGCCAAACAGTGTTTTCCCCTTGAAAGGAATGTTAAGCAATTTGTTCTTGGAAGACGCATCCGCTGACCAAGATTTTAACCAAAGCGCTCTGCGCGCCACAATAGCAAACCCAGAATTTTTCGCCGCTAACCTAGCCAATTGCAAAGTGGCGTCTAGGGTGAAAGAATTAGCCAATTTGAGAGCACGAATTCTGTTCATAATCTCCTCATAAGAAGAAGAATTATTAGTGATCGCCTTTTCTAGCTCATCGAACCAGAAACACGCGGCTGTAGTGACAGGGACAATGCATGAAATTGGTTGTAGAAGGTAACCTTGCTGAACAAACATCTTTTTAAGCAAACCTTCTAATTTTTTATCCATAGGATCTTTGAAAGCACAACTATCTTCTATGGGTATAGTGGTGCGTTTGTTTAGAGTAGAAACCGCCCCCTCGACCTTGGGGACTGTCTGCCATAAGTCCTTTCTGGGGTCGACCATAGGAAACAATTTTTTAAATATGGGGGGAGGGACGAAAGGTATACCGGGCCTTTCCCATTCTTTATTTACAATGTCCGCCACCCGCTTGGGTATAGGAAAAGCTTCGGGGGGCCCCGGGACCTCTAGGAACTTGTCCATTTTACATAGTTTCTCTGGGATGACCAAATTCTCACAATCATCCAGAGTGGATAACACCTCCTTAAGCAGAGCGCGGAGATGTTCCAACTTAAATTTAAATGTAATCACATCAGGTTCAGCTTGTTGAGAAATTTTCCCTGAATCTGAAATTTCTCCCTCAGACAAAACCTCCCTGGCCCCCTCAGACTGGTGTAGGGGCCCTTCAGAAACAATATCATCAGCGTCCTCATGCTCTTCAGTATTTTCTAAAACAGAGCAGTCGCGCTTTCGCTGATAAGTGGGCATTTTGGCTAAAATGTTTTTGATAGAATTATCCATTACAGCCGTTAATTGTTGCATAGTAAGGAGTATTGGCGCGCTAGATGTACTAGGGGCCTCCTGTGTGGGCAAGACTGGTGTAGACGAAGGGGGGGATGATGCAGTACCATGCTTACTCCCCTCACTTGAGGAATCATCTTGGGCATCATTTTCTCTAAATTTTGTGTCACATAAATCACATCTATTTAAATGAGAAGGAACCTTGGCTTCCCCACATTCAGAACACAGTCTATCTGGTAGTTCAGACATGTTAAACAGGCATAAACTTGATAACAAAGTACAAAAAAACGTTTTAAAATAAAACCGTTACTGTCACTTTAAATTTTAAACTGAACACACTTTATTACTGCAATTGCGAAAAAGTATGAAGGAATTGTTCAAAATTCACCAAAATTTCACCACAGTGTCTTAAAGCCTTAAAAGTATTGCACACCAAATTTGGAAGCTTTAACCCTTAAAATAACGGAACCGGAGCCGTTTTTATATTTAACCCCTTTACAGTCCCTGGTATCTGCTTTGCTGAGACCCAACCAAGCCCAAAGGGGAATACGATACCAAATGACGCCTTCAGAAAGTCTTTTCTATGTATCAGAGCTCCTCACACATGCATCTGCATGTCATGCTTCTCAAAAACAAGTGCGCAATACAGGCGCGAAAATGAGACTCTGCCTATGATTAGGGAAAGCCCCTAGAGAATAAGGTGTCCAATACAGTGCCTGCCGGTTATTTTACAAAATTCCCAAGATTAAAATAATTCCTCAAGGCTATGGAGTATAAATATGTTTATATATAAATCGATTTAGCCCAGAAAATGTCTACAGTCTTAAAAAGCCCTTGTGAAGCCCTTTTTTACTGTCTGTATTAAAAATGGCTTACCGGATCCCATAGGGAAAATGACAGCTTCCAGCATTACATCGTCTTGTTAGAATGTGTCATACCTCAAGCAGCAAAAGTCTGCTCACTGTTCCCCCAACTGAAGTTAATTCCTCTCAACAGTCCTGTGTGGAACAGCCATCGATTTTAGTAACGGTTGCTAAAATCATTTTCCTCTTACAAACAGAAATCTTCATCTCTTTTCTGTTTCAGAGTAAATAGTACATACCAGCACTATTTTAAAATAACAAACTCTTGATTGAATAATAAAAACTACAGTTAAACACTAAAAAACTCTAAGCCATCTCCGTGGAGATGTTGCCTGTACAACGGCAAAGAGAATGACTGGGGAAGGCGGAGCCTAGGAGGGATCATGTGACCAGCTTTGCTGGGCTCTTTGCCATTTCCTGTTGGGGAGGAGAATATCCCACAAGTAAGGATGACGCCGTGGACCGGACACACCTATGTTGGAGAAAACTCTAATCTGTCAGATGGCACAGGATATAATTTGCTTAAACGTCTAGAAGGAGTAAATTACCCAAATTATTCCATTCCCTGGAAATTACTTCAGAAATAGCATCAGGGAGATAAAACACTTCTGGAATAACTACAGGAGATTTAAAAACCTTATTTAAACGTTTACATTTAGTATCAAGAGGACCAGAATCCTCTATTTCTAATGCAAATAATTAAGTAAAGAACGAATAAATTCCATCTTGAACAAATACAAAGATTTATCAGCATCAACCTCTGAGACAGAAACCTCAGAACCAGAAGAACCATTATCAGTATCAGAATGATGATGTTCATTTAAAAATTCATCTGAAAAAAAGAGAAGTTTTAAAAGACTTTTATGTATACTAGAAGGAGAAATAACAGACATAGCCTTCTTAATGGATTTAAAAAATAAAATCTCTTATGTTATCAGGAACACTCTGAAAAATAGATGTTGACGGAACAGCAACAGGTAATGTAACAGTACTAAAGGAAATTTTATCTGCATTAATAAGTTTGACATGACATGCAATACAAATAACAGCTGGAGAAACAGATACCAAAAGTTTATAGCAGATACACTTAGCTTGGTAGCTCCAGCATTGTGCAGTGATTTTCCTGAAGTATCTTCTGACTCAGTTGCAACGTGGAACATCTTGCAATATGTAAAAGAAAAAAACAACATATAAAGCAAAATTGATCAAATTCCTTAAATGACAGTTTCAGGAATGGGAAAAAATGCCAAAGAACAAGCTTCTAGCAACCAGAAGCAATAAAAAATGAGACTTAAATAATGTGGAGACAAAAGTGACGCCCATATTTTTTCGCGCCAAATAAGACGCCCACATTATTTGGCGCCTAAATGCTTTTTGGCGCCAAAAATGACGCCACATCCGGAACGCCGACATTTTTGGCGCAAAATAACGTCAAAGAATGACGCAACTTCCGGCGACACGTATGACGCCGGAAACGGAAATAGAATTTTTGCGCCAAAAAAGTCCGCGCCAAAAATGACGCAATAAAATGAAGCATTTTCAGCCCCCGCGAGCCTAACAGCCCACAGGGAAAAAGTCAAATTTTAAGGTAAAAAATGTTAAATTAAAATGCATTATCCCAAATATGAAACTGACTGTCTGAAAAATAAGGAAAGTTGAACATTCTGAGTCAAGGCAAATAAATGTTTGAATACATATATTTAGAACTTTATAAACAAAGTGCCCAACCATAGCTAGGAGTGTCACAGAAAATAAGACTTACTTACCCCAGGACACTCATCTACATATAGCAGATAGCCAAACCAGTACTGAAACGAGAATCAGCAGAGGTAATGGTATATATAAGAGTATATCGTCGATCTGAAAAGGGAGGTAAGAGATGAATCTCTACGTCCGATAACAGAGAACCTATGAAATAGACCCCTTAGAAGGAGATCACTGCATTCAAATAGGCAATACTCTCCTCACATCCCTCTGACATTCACTGCACGCTGAGAGGAAAACCGGGCTCCAACTTGCTGCGGAGCGCATATCAACGTAGAATCTAGCACAAACTTACTTCACCACCTCCATCGGAGGCAAAGTTTGTAAAACTGAATTGTGGGTGTGGTGAGGGGTGTATTTATAGGCATTTTAAGGTTTGGGAAACTTTGCCCCTCCTGGTAGGAATGTATATCCCATACGTCACTAGCTCATGGACTCTTGCTAATTAAATGAAAGAAACAGAATTTATGCTTACCTGATAAATTACTTTCCCTTGCGGTGTATCCAGTCCACGGATTCATCCTTACTTGTGGGATATTCTCATTACCTACAGGAAGTGGCAAAGAGAACACACAGCAGAGCTGTCCATATAGCTCCCCCTCTGGCTCCGCCCCCCCAGTCATTCGACCGACGGTTAGGAGAAAAAGGAGAAACCACAGGGTGCAGTGGTGACTGTAGTTTAAACAATAAATTTGAACCTGACTTAATTGCCAGGGCGGGCCGTGGACTGGATACACCGCAAGAGAAAGTAATTTATCAGGTAAGCATAAATTCTGTTTTCTCTTGCAAGGTGTATCCAGTCCACGGATTCATCCTTACTTGTGGGATACCAATACCAAAGCTTTAGGACACGGATGAAGAAAGGGAACAAGACAGGTAACCTAAACGGAAGGCACCACTGCTTGCAAAACCTTTCTCCCAAAAATAGCCTCCGAAGAAGCAAAAGTATCGAATTTGTAAAATTTGGCAAAAGTATGCAGTGAAGACCAAGTCGCTGCCTTACAAATCTGTTCAACAGAAGCCTCATTCTTGAAGGCCCAAGTGGAAGCCACAGCTCTGGTGGAATGAGCTGTAATTCGTTCAGGAGGCTGCTGCCCAGCAGTCTCATAAGCCAATCGGATGATGCTTTTCAACCAGAAGGAAAGAGAGGTAGCCGTCGCTTTTTGACCTCTCCTCTTACCAGAATAGACAACAAACAAAGATGATGTTTGTCTGAAATCCTTAGTTGCTTGTAAATAGAATTTCAAAGCACGAACCACATCAAGATTGTGCAAAAGCCGTTCCTTCTTAGAAGCTGGATTAGGACACAAGGAAGGAACAATGATTTCCTGGTTAATGTTCTTATTAGAAACAACTTTAGGAAGAAAACCAGGTTTTGTACGCAAAACTACCTTATCTGCATGGAACACCAGATAGGGTGAATTACACTGCAAAGCAGACAATTCTGAAACTCTTCGAGCAGAAGATATAGCTACCAAAAACAAAACTTTCCAAGATAACTTAATATCTATGGAATGTAAAGGTTCAAACGGAACCCCTTGAAGAACTGAAAGAACTAAATTTAGACTCCATGGAGGAGCCACAGGTTTATAGACAGGCTTGATTCTGACTAACGCCTGTACAAACGCTTGAACATCTGGTACTTCTGCCAGATGCTTGTGTAAAAGGATCGACAGAGCGGATATCTGCCCCTTTAAGGAACTAGCTGATAAACCTTTCTCCAATCCTTCTTGGAGAAAGGACAATATTCTTGGAATCCTAATTTTACTCCACGAGTAACCCTTGGATTCACACCAACAAAGATATTTTCGCCATATCTTATGGTAAATTTTCCTGGTGACAGGTTTTCTAGCTTGGATCAGAGTATCTATGACTGATTCAGAGAACCCACACTTGGATAGAATTAAGCGTTCAATCTCCAAGCAGTCAGCTGCAGAGAAACTAGATTTGGATGCTTGAATGGACCCTGTATTAGAAGATCCTGCCTCATTGGCAGTGTCCATGGCGGGACAGATGACATGTCCACTAGGTCTGCATACCAAGTCCTGCGTGGCCACGCAGGCGCTATCAGAATTACTGAGGCCTTCTCCTGTTTGATTCTGGCTACCAGCCGAGGGAGAAGGGGAAACGGTGGAAAGACATAGGCCGGATTGAAGGACCAAGGCGCTACTAGAGCATCTATCAATGCCGCCTTAGGATCCCTGGACCTGGAACCGTAAAGGGGAAGTTTGGTGTTCTGACGGGACGCCATCAGAGCCAACTCTGGAATGCCCCAAAACTGAGTCAGCTGAGCAAATACCTCCGGATGGAGTTCCCACTCCCCCGGGTGAAAATTCTGACGTCTTAGGAAATCCGCTTCCCAGTTGTCTACTCCTGGGATGTGAATTGCAGATAGGTGTCAAGAGTGATCTTCCGCCCACCTGATTATCTTGGTTACTTCCTTCATCGCTAAGGGACTCTTTGTTCCTCCCTGATGATTGATGTATGCTACAGTCGTGATGTTGTCCGACTGAAATCTGATGAACTTGGCCACCGCCTGGAGCGTATTGAATATCGCTCTCAGTTCCAAAATGTTTATCTGGAGAAGAGACTCTTCCCGAGACCATAGGCCCTGAGCTTTCAGGGAGCCCCAGACCGCGCCCCAGCCTAACAGACTGGCGTCGGTCGTTACGATGATCCACTCCGGTCTGCGGAAGCACATTCCCTGAGACAGGTGATCCTGAGACAACCACCAGAGAAGAGAATCTCTGGTTTGCATGCACAATTGTAGTGGCCTGAGATGAATTCGAGCAAAAGGGACTACCGTCCATTGCTGCTACCATTAAACCGATTACCTCCATGCACTGAGCTACAGATGGCCGAAGAATGGAATGAAGAGCTCGGCAAGTGCTTAGAAGCTTTAACCTTCTGAACCCTTGTGAGCGGGGACAGAGAACTTTTTTCGGTGTTCACCTTCCACCCGTGAGACCTTAGAAAGGCCAGAACAATATCCGTATGAGCCTTGGCTCTGAGAAAAGACGACGCCTGCATTAAGATGTGGTCCAGATAGGGTGCTACTGCAATGCCCCGCGGTCTTAGTACCGCTAAAAGGGACCCTAGCACCTTTGTGAAAATTCTTGGAGCGGTGGCCAACCCGAAGGGAAGGGCCACGAACTGGTAATGCTTGTCCAGAAAAGCGAACCTTAGGAACTGATGGTGATCTTTGTGGATAGGAATATGAAGGTACGCATCCTTTAGATCCACGGTAGTCATATTTTGACCTTCCTGGATCATCGGTAAGATTGTCCGAATGGTCTCCATCTTGAAGGATGGAACTCTGAGGAATTTGTTTAGAATTTTTAAATCCAGGATTGGTCTGAAAGTTCCTTCCTTTTTGGGAACCACAAACAGGTTTGAGTAAAAACCCAGTTCTTGTTCTGTAATTGGGACTGGATATATCACTCCCATCTTGAGTAGATCTTCTACACAGCGTAAGAACGCCTCTTTCTTTGTCTGGTCTGTAGACAGACGAGAAATGTGGAACCTTCCCCTTGGAGGAGAGTCCCTGAATTCCAGAAGATATCCCTGAGCAACTATCTCTAATGCCCAGGGATCGGGAACATCTCTTGCCCAGGCCTGAGCAAAGAGAGAGAGTCTGCCCCCTACCAGATCCGGTCACGGATCGGGGGCTACCCCTTCATGCTGTCTTAGTAGCAGCAGCAGGCTTCTTGGCCTGTTTACCCTTGTTCCAGCCCTGCAAAGGCTTCCAGGTTGCCTTGGGCTGTGGAGTTACCCTCTTACTTTGCGGTCGCAGAGGTTGAAGCAGGACCGCTCCTGAAGTTGCAGAAGGAACGAAAATTAGCCTTGTTTTAGCCTTAAAAGGCCTATCTTGCGGGAGGGCATGGCCCTTTCCCCCAGTGATATCCAAAATAATTTCTTTCAACTCAGGCCCGAAAAGGGTCTTTCCCTTGAAAGAAATATTCAGTAACTTTGTCTAAGACGACACATCGGCCGACCATGATTTAAGCCAAAGCGCTCTGCACGCCATGATGGCAAAACCAGAATTTTTCGCCACTAACTTAGCTAATTGCAAAGCGGCATCTGTGATAAACGAATTAGCCAGCTTTAGAGCCATAATTCTATCCATAATTTCGTCATATGAGGTCTCCGTCTGGAGCGACTCCTCCAGCGCCTCAAACCAGAAAGCCGCTGCAGTAGTTACAGGAATAATGCAGGCAATAGGTTGGAGAAGGAAACCTTGTTGTACAAATATTTTCTTTAGTAAACCTTCTAATTTCTTATCCATAGGATCTTTGAACGCACAATTGGTATGGTTGTGCGCTTGGCTAGTGTTGAAACTGCCCTCTCTACCTTAGGGACCGTCAGCCATGCGTCCCGCCTGGGATCAGTAATGGGGAACATTTTCTTAAAGATAGGAGGGGGAACAAAGGGTACACCTGGTCTCTCCCACTCCCTATCCAGAATATCCGCCACCCTCTTCGGGATCGGAAAGGCATCAGTGTATACAGGGACTTGTAGATATTTGTCCATTTTACACAATTTCTCTGGGACCACCATGGGGTCGCAATCATCTAGCGTAGCTAATACCTCCTTAAGCAGCACGCGGAGGTGTTCCAGCTTAAATTTAAATGCTAAGGAATCTGATTCTGCCCGCTAAGAAACCTTTCCAGTGTCAGAAATTTCTCCCTCGGACAGCACATCCCTCACCGACACTTCAGAGTGTTGTAAGGGTACAACAGATAAATCCTCCAAAGCTTCTGATTGCTCATACTCTGTTCTTAAAACCGAGCTTTTTAAGAAAAACTGGCAGTTTGGATAAAAATGCCGCAAGGGAATTATCCATGACTGCTGCTAATTGCTGTAATGTAATAGGGGCCAATGCGCTAGAGGTACTAGGCATCGCTTGCGCGGGCATAACTGGTGTCGACACATGGGGAGAGGAAGGTGGGCTATCCTCATTACCTTCTGTTAAAGAATCATCTTGGGATACATTTATAAGTGAAACATCATGATCTTTAAAATGCTTAGACACATTAGCACACTTAAAACACAAATGTAAAGGGGGTTCCACCATGGCTACTAAACACATAGAGCAACGTCTATCTGTAGGCTCAGACATGTTAAACAGACTTAGACAGCACTCAAATACTGAAATATACAATTTGAGAAAAAACGGTACTGTGCCTTTAAATAATTACTAAATCTTAAAAAATGATCCAATCTTTCTGAACTTTTTACCACACTATCTTAATGCTTTGGAATGATTGCACAGTAAATTTCAAGTCAATTAACCCCTTAATGCCCGAACTGGAGCAACCTAAACTGACAACCGGTTAGCAAACTACAGCACCGTGCCACAGCAATCTGCTGTGGCCCTACCGTGCCCCTGGGGATTAATTTGATGAAAATAAGCCTCTATGAAGTCCTCTTAGTAGTCTTTGGACCCTCCACGTGAAGCTGCATGAAGCTGTCTGCAATATGAACTGCGCAACTGAGGCGCGAAATTTAGGCCCCCTCCCTCTCCACTCCAGAGTTGTGGGGCCTTCAAAACCCTAAATAGGTGTCTAAAATTCTGCCATGTGGAATAAAACCTCATAAAACACTCCAAAAGTAATAAATACTTGTATAATGATTATATATTCACAAAAAAATAATCGATTGCCCTTTAACAGTGTCCACCAGTCTTTGAGCCCTGTTAATTAAGCCTTCCTTCCATACTGAGTCTCAGAATATGGCTTACCTTCCTCACATGGGGATTCTTGTCAGTCTTCTAGCATTACTAAGTCTTGACTAGAAAAAGATGACTGAACATACCTTGTAGCAGTTAAGCCTGCAAACTGTTCCCCCCAACTGAAGTTTTCTGGTACTCCCCAGTCCTGTGTGGGAACAGCAGTGGATTTTAGTTACAACATGCTAAAATCATTTTCCTCTCAGCAGAATTCTTCTTCACTTTCTGCTAGAGAGTAAATAGTACAAACCGGCACTATTTAAAAATAACAAACTTTTGATTAAAGATATAAAAACTACAAATCTAACACCACATTCACTTTACCCTCCCGTGGAGATGCTACTTGTTAGAGCGGCAAAGAGAATGACTGGGGGGGCGGAGCCAGAGGGGGAGCTATATGGACAGCTCTGCTGTGTGTTCTCTTTGCCACTTCCTGTAGGGAATGAGAATATTCCACAAGGATGAATCCGTGGACTGGATACACCTTGCAAGAGAAACATGCATTTTTAAAAAAATAATAATAATTACCTGTAAGTATTCCTAGGCACATTTAAATAAATGCATCACTTGAATCTTCCTTTAAATATTTTCTGAGAAAGTAAATCAAGAACTCAAACCTCCCTTAAAGGGACATTAAAGTAAAAATTAAACTTTCATTATTTCAGATAGAGCATGCAATTTTAAACAACTTTCCAATATACTTCCATTAAAAAAATGTGCATGTATTTTTATATTTAAACTTTTTGAGTCACCAGCTCCTACTCAGCATGTGCAAGAATTCACAGAATAAGTGTATATACATTTGTGATTGGCTGATGGCTGTCACATGGTACGTGTATGCATTTGTGATTGGCTGATGGCTATCACGTGGTACAGGGGGAGTGGAAATAGACATAACTTTTAAAATTGTCAAAACAAAAATATACTACTCATTTGAAGTTCAGACTAAGTGCTATTGCATTGTCGTGTTAACATGCATTTGTTGACTATGCAAATCTACTGTGTTTACTGGTCCTTTAAGTTGGCAATGGAGTTTCATAATGTCTAAATGCACTCATTAAGACACAACATTTTAAAAGATAGCACATATTAAACGTTGCACAATTTTAAATTAGATTATTTTTTTTTTTAAATAACCCTAGGGATTTAATGCATTTAGCCTATTGTGTTCAGACATGGTTTACTTATGTGACACTTACCTGCCTGTACCACAGCACAGGATCCAAGCCAGGCTGTCTGTTACACTCTGCTCCAGTCTTTATCTCAGTTGTTTCCTTTCCTGAATGTCCACTGCTTTCTCCCATTTTTACTTTCAATCCTTCTGTCTGAGGTCCAGGCATTTTGGTGGTGTCCTCTGGCTTGGGGATAATTACTGACTTGTTAGGATCTAACCCGGCTCCTATGTCCTTGGGTTTACTGGAGACTGATTTCCCTAAGTCTGTTAGGCTTGGAGCCTTGGATAGTGTTGGGGGCACAGTGGGTTTGTGCTTCCATTCCTCTTTCATAGATGATTCCCTGTCCCTCATTGTTATCTCTGCCTTTTTCTCCAGATTCCGTTGCTGCTCCATGTTTTGCCTTTGTTTCTGATGCTCTTCATATTGCTGCCGGTATGCTGGATTGGTACTGAGGAGGTGAGCATGATAACCTTGCTCACTATATCCATAGGGTGGCACATAGGCATATTGGTTATAGTAAAGGGGCTGCATGTACATATTAGGCCGCTGCTGAATCACTGATGGTTGTTGACTTGTGCTGATTTGTTCTGGTTTCTTTTCCTCTGGTGGCTCAACTTTCATCTTCACCTCTGTTATCTCTAAATCCTCTTCTTTTTTAACTTTCATGGGCTGGCTTTCAGGTGTAGGTGCAGATTGGACAGCAGGATTCATGGCACCAGGACTTGAATGGGCATAGTTGGGGGAGTAATAAGTCTCAAAGCTCTGATAGTATGGTGATTCCTTGCTCTGGGTTTGTGGTGGGAATAGAGTTTTTTTGGCACTCTCTTTTACTAGCTGTTCGGGGTCTTTTGCCTTAGCGCCTTCCAACTTTCCCTCTCCATCTTCTCCTGCATCAGATATATCTGAATATGCTGGACTATTAGTTTTAACAGAGGCCCCTTCAGCACCATTTTGAGTAACAACATGCAAAGGGGTCATTGGCTGTCCTGGGCTGGGGTTTTCTATCCTACTGGAGGAAGAGCCTCCTCCTCCCCCAATAGAAGGACTGGGTGCATTGTCAGTGAAGTTGTATATCTTGTCAGCTTCAGCTTTAATGCTTGCAAGGCGACTCTGGTGAGAGTCAGAGGAGCCATTAATAAGCCCTTCACCTTTGCCTGTAGGATCACCACTAGTGTCACCATAGGGACTCTTACCGTCCTCTGTTCGATTAGCTTTTACTGTACTTCCGAGATTCTCTTCCTCTCTTAACTCTTTCTTCTTTTTATCTTTCTTTTTCTTATCCCTTGATGGGGTTAGTGATGGATTGATACCAGATGGCTCTCCCATTACAGTGGGCTTTGGCTGTATAGGCTTAAGCTGGGGACTGCTAGGCATAGCTTGCACTACTGTGGTAGTTAGTCCAGTGGAGGAGCCAGGGCTAGAGGCAGTAAAGGTGGTAGCCTGTATGGTATAGATTTGCTGAGGAACTATGGCTGGAGCAATTGGCCTGGCAGATTTTACACTCTTGGATGATGAGGATTTATCTGTTTTGATATTCCCACTCCCCTTTTTAGCCGCATCCTTATCTGACGACCGCTTCTCCTGAGACTCATAACCATCATTGCTGGTGTCATCAGCTACTAGTGGACCATCATCTGAACCATCATTTGAGAGAGCACCTGGATCTGTGTCCCCCTCTGTACCTAGCCTTTTCTTGCACGCAACCTTGCCACCAAATTTGACTGAGGGAGGGGGGCTGTGAGGTTCAGCCAAGCGTGCCTTTGGAGTTGTAGAGCGAGCAGGTGAAAGAGAGTCCTTTTGAGATGCGAAAGAGCCATTGCAGCCCCCAATATCAAGATGAAGTTGAGGTTCATCTCCACACTCACTGTCCCCATCTGCCTCTGGTTTGCTGTCATCATCTGTATGTGCATGAGCTTGGTGATATTTGAGGCCATTGATGTGCTTGTATTTCTTGTTACAATTGGGATGCGGGCAGTCTATAAGAATGGGAGAGGCACAGTTGCGGTCTAATATAGGGGGCTCCACCTTAATAGTGCTTAGTGGGACAGTCAATGGTAGGGATACAGATACAGGTGTAGATGAGGAGCCCATTGAGTTGGTGCGAGCACGCTTGCTTCCTTTAGAATCTTCTGAGCTAGAGGTAAGCTCCATGTCAGACGGGGGCTTGTTTTTCCGCTTGTTGGCAGAGGAAGGACTGGCTTTTATATCTTCCGTACTGCTGCAAGCTGGGGGACGGTGCTCACCTGAATTCTGGCTCCCCCGTCTTCCCTTACTGTTTGCTCCAGCACGAGTCTTGCTGCTGTTACTACTACTGCTGCTAGTGCCTTTGCTATCAGGGGCTGGTGTGGCATCTGCAATGGGGGTGTTGCTGCTGGGACGTATGCGTTTACCCCTGCCCCGTCCGTTCCGCATCTCCAAATCACTGGTGGGAGAATCGCAGAATCTGGAGGGGGAAGGGGACAAAAAGTAACATGAGAACAACTGTGAGGACACAGCAAATTCAAAGAGTGAGACAGAGCTACAGTATCTCACAAAAGTGAGTACACCCCTCACATTTTTGTAAACATTTTATTATACCTTTTCTTGTGACAACACTGAAGAAATGACACATTGCTACAATGTAAAGTAGTGAGTGTACAGTTTGTATAACAGTGAAAATTTGCTGTCCCATCAAAATAACTCAACACACAGCCATTGTCTAAACCGTTGGTAACAAAAGTGAGTACACCCCTAAGTGTAAATGTCCAAATCCTAAAGTGTCGATATTTTGTGTGGCCACCATTATTTTCCAGCACTGCCTTAACCCCCTTGGGCATGGAGTGCACCACAGCTTCACAGGTTGCCACTAAAGTCCTCTTCCACTCCTCCATGATGACATCACAGAGCTTGTAGATGTTAGAGACCTTGCGCTCCCCCACCTTCCGTTTGAGGATGCCCCACAGATGCTCAATAGGGTTTAGGTCTGGAGACATGCTTGGCCAGTCCATCACCTTTACCCTCCGCTTTTTTAGCAAGGCAGTGATCGTCTTGGAGGTGTGTTTGGGGTCGATATGTTGGAATACTGCCCTGAGGCCCAGTCTCCGAAGGGAGAGGATCATGCTCTGCTTCAGTATGTCACAGTACATGTTAGCATTCATGGTTCCCTCAATGAACTGTAGCTCCCCAGTGCCGGCAGCAATCATGCAGGCCCAGACCATGACACTCCCACCACCATGCTTGACTGTAGGCAAGACACACTTGTCTTTGTACTCCTCAACTGGTTGCTGCCACACACACTTGACACTATCTGAACCAAATAAGTTTGTCTTGGCCTCATCGGACCACAGGACATGGTTCCAGTAATCCATGTCCTTAGTCTGCTTGTCTTCAGCAAACTGTTGGCGGGCTTTCTTGTGCATCATCTTTAGAAGAGGCTTCCTTCTGGGACGACAGCCATGCAGACCAATTGGATGCAGTGTGCGGCGTATGGTCTGAGCACTGGCAGGCTGACCATCCACCCCTTCAACCTCTGCAGCAATGCTGGCAGCACTCATACTTCAATTTCCCAAAGACAACCTCTGGATATGACACTGAGCACATGCACTCAACTTCTTTAGTAGACCATGGCGAGGCCTGTTCTGAGTGGAACATGTCCTGTGAAAGCGCTGTATGGTCTTGCCCACTGTGCTGCAGCTCAGTTTCAGGGTCTTGGCAATAGCCTAGGCCATCTTTATGTAGAGCAATAATTCTTTTTTTTTCCAGATGCTCAGTGTTCTTTGCCATGAGGTGCCATGTTGAACTTCCAAAGACAAGTATAAGAGAGTGTGAGAGCGATAACACCAAATTTAATACTCCTGCTCCACATTCACACCTGAGAACTTGTAACACTAACGAGTCACATGACACCAAAGAGGGAAAATGGCTAATTGGGCCCAATTTGGACATTTACAATTAGGGGTGTACTCACTTTTGTTGCCAATGGTTTAGACATTAATGGTCGTGTGTTGAGTTATTTTGAGGGGACAGCAAAATTACACTGTTATACAGGCTGTACACTCACTACTTTACATTGTAGCAAAGTGTAATTTCTTCAGTGTTGTCACATGAAAATATATAATAAAATATTTATAAAAATGTGAGGGGTGTACTCACTTTTGTGAGATGCTGTACATCCAATTTATAAATAAAGTATTTACAAAGTGAATAGTAGTTAATAGCAGTCATTGGGATGACCCATCAGTAAAACACAAATTCTCAGACCTACAGCAATTCTGTGGGTAAAGAGAATATTGCATTCTCAATCTCTATTTTCATGGAATGCATGTTGGCTCACCTGGGGGGTGCCCAGTCATGGCGTGTGCAGTCCAGCAGAGTTCCAACATATGTCTTGTTTCTCCATGTTACATTCACAACTAACATTCCTGAAAGAAAAAAAAAAAAGATTCATATGACACCTGAGAAAATAAAGTTGAAAATAAACTTTCATAATTTCGATAGAGCATGCAGTTTAAAGAGACGTTCCAATTTACTTCCATTATCAAATTGTGCTGGGTCTTTTTATATGCACTCTGAGGCACCAGCATCTGCAAGAATACAATTCATACATACTATGACTATCACATGATGCAGGAAACATAAAATTTAAGTAAAGTTTAAATATATATATATTTTTCAGGAAAAAAAATCTACAGCTCATTAAAAATTCAGAGTAAGTGCTGTTGCATTCTTTTTTATTATGCACCATGTGATTTACTGTATTTAAAGGGATACTGTACCCACATTTTTTCTTTTGTGATTCAGATAGAGCATGCAACAACTTTCTAATTTACTCCTATTATCAATTTTTCTTCGTTCTCTTGCTTTCTTTATTTGAAAAAGAAGGCATCTAAGCTATTTTTTTGGTTCAGCACCATGGAAAGCAATTTACCCACCAATCAGCAAGAAAAACACAGTGTGATCACCAAATATGGGCCGACATCTAAACTTACATTCTTGCATTTCAAATAAAGATACCAAGAGAATGAAAAGAATTTAATAATAGGAGTAAATTAGATAGTTGCTTAAAATTGCATGCTCTATCTGAATCACAATAGAAATAATTTGGGTTCAGTGTCCCTTTAATGGTCCTTTAAGAGACCAGAACTTAGTTTAAAAAAAAGAAAGTTGCATATTCACAATGTAAGATTCAGCAGATAACCCAGTTGCATTCTTCAAACCCCGTTTCTTCCAGCAGAATTGGACAATTGACAAATACACAATATAAAGACAGTGCATTAGCACAATACATTTGAAATGAGCTGCAGAATATTTCCTGGCAAATTTCAAAGTTGATCCAATTGTCCCTCCCTTTGTATCATGTGACACACATCACCAATCACAAAATGCATCAATGTACATACTGTGCACTTTTGCACATGCTCAGTAGGAGGTGGAACCTCAGAAAGTGAGAGTATAAAAAGAATGTGCACATTTTAATAATGGAAGCACATTGGAAAGATGCTTTATCTACATCACAAAACTTTAAAGGGACACTGAACGCAAATTTTCTTTCGTGATTCAGATAGAACATGCAATTTTAAGGAACTTTCTAATTTACTCCTATTATCAAATTTTCTTCATTCTCTTGGTATCTTTATTTGAAATGCAAGAATGTAAGTTTAGATGCCGGCCCATTTTTGGTGAAGAACCTGGGTTGTTCTTGCTGATTGGTGGATAAATTCATCCACCAATAAAAAAGTGCTGTCCAGGGTACTGAAAAAAAAAGCTTAGATGCCTTCTTTTTCAAATAAAGATAGCAAGAGAATGAAGATAATGAGTAAATTACAAAGTTGCTTAAAATGGCATGCTCTATCTGAATCATAAAAGAAAAAAAATGGGTTCAGTGTCCCTTTAACGTGATACTAAATTCAAAATGAAAGGGATATAAGTGCAAAAAGAAAACACTTATGTTAGAGCATTTTATTATTGCTTGTATATATCTGTGTGTTTAACCTCTACAAAGGGATTAGATACATAGTTAAAGTACACTCCAGAATTGCAATGCACTACAAGGAGCTAGCTGAACACATCAGAAATAGCTGCCTGTGCTCATTCAACCCCCAGCCATAATTAGCATTTCAATACCTAACAAATAACATTAGCAGGTCTGCTTTACTTGCAGGCTCACACCATTGTTATGGACATGTCCTGAGAACAGGTGATGGTTTTACTGAGGGAAGAAAAATATATTATGCTTACCTGATAATTTCCTTTCCATCTGTATGAGGAGAGTCCATGGCTTCATTCCTTACTTATGGGAAATACAGAACATGGCCACCAGGAGGAGGCAAAGACAACCCAGCCAAAGGCTTAAATACCTTCCCCACTCCCCTCATCCCCCAGTCATTCTGCCGAGGGAACAAGGAACAGTAGGAGAAATATCAGGGTATAAATGGTGCCAGAAAAAAAAAAAAATTTGGTCCGCACAACGGAGAAAACGGGTGTGGGCCGTGGACCAGGGGCGTAACTTCCATAGGTGCAGCGGTCGCGATTGCGACCGGGCCCGGCGGGAGATTCCCCTTAAGGGGGCCTGATGGGGCCTTCTTCAAAAAAAATTAAAAAACAGAATTTATGCTTACCTGATAAATTACTTTCTCTTACGGTGTATCCAGTCCACGGATTCATCCTTACTTGTGGGATATTCTCATTCCCTACAGGAAGTGGCAAAGAGAGCACACAGCAGAGCTGTCCATATAGCTCCCCTCAGGCTCCGCCCCCCCAGTCATTCGACCGACGTTTAGGAGAAAAAGGAGAAACCATAGGGTGCAGTGGTGACTGTAGTCTTACAAAATTAAATTTGAACCTGACTTAATTGCCAGGGCGGGCCGTGGACTGGATACACCGTAAGAGAAAGTAATTTATCAGGTAAGCATAAATTCTGTTTTCTCTTACATGGTGCATCCAGTCCACGGATTCATCCTTACTTGTGGGCTACCAATACCAAAGCTTTAGGACATGGATGAAGGGAGGGAACAAGTCAGGTAACCTAAACGGAAGGCACCACTGCTTGCAAAACCTTTCTCCCAAAAATAGCCTCCAAAGAAGCAAAAGTATCGAATTTGTAAAATTTGGCAAATGTATGCAGTGAAGACCAAGTCGGTGCCTTACAAATCTGTTCAACAGAAGCCTCATTCTTGAAAGCCCATGTGGAAGCCACAGCTCTAGTGGAATGAGCTGTAATTCGTTCAGGAGGCTGCTGCCCAGCAGTCTCATAAGCCAATCGGATGATGCTTTTCAGCCAGAAGGAAAGAGAGGTAGCAGTCGCTTTCTGACCTCTCCTCTTACCAGAATAGACAACAAACAAAGATGATGTTTGTCTGAAATCTTTAGTTGCCTTTAAACAGAATTTTAAAGCACGAACCACATCAAGATTGTGTAACAGTCGTTCCTTCCTAGAAACTGGATTAGGACACAGAGAAGAAACAATAATTTCCTGGTTAATATTCTTATTAGAAACAACTTTTGGAAGGAAACCAGGTTTGGTACGCAAAACAACCTTATCTGCATGGAATACCAGATAGGGTGAATTACACTGCAAAGCAGACAATTCAGAAACTCTTCGAGCAGAAGAAATAGCTACCAAAAACAAAACTTTCCAAGATAATAACTTAATATCTATGGAATGTAAAGGTTCAAACGGAACCCATTGAAGAACTGAAAGAACTAAATTTAGACTCCATGGAGGAGCCACAGGTTTGTAAACAGGCTTGATTCTAACTAAGGCCTGAGCAAACGCTTGAACGTCTGGTACAGCTGCCAGACGCTTGTGTAACAGGATAGACAGAGCAGATATCTGTCCCTTTAAGGAACTAGCTGACAAACCTTTCTCCAATCCTTCTTGGAGAAAAGACAATATCCTTGGAATCCTAACCTCACTCCACGAGTAACCCTTGGATTCACACCAACAAAGATATTTCCGCCATATCCTATGGTAAATTTTCCTGGTGACAGGCTTTCTGGTCTGGATCAGAGTATCTATAACTGATTCAGAGAACCCACGCTTAGCTAGAATTAAGCGTTCAATCTCCAAGCAGTCAGTTGCAGAGAAACTAGATTTGGATGCTTGAATGGACCTTGAATTAGAAGATCCTGCCTCGATGGCAGTTTCCATGGTGGAGCCGATGACATGTCCACTAGGTCTGCATACCAAGTCCTGCGTGGCCACGCAGGCACTATCAGAATTACCGAAGCCTTCTCCTGTTTGATTCTGGCTACTAGCCCAGGGAGAAGAGGAAACGGTGGAAAGACATAAGCTAGACTGAATGACCAAGGCGCTACTAAAGCATCTATCAATGCCGCCTTGGGATCCCTGGATCTGGATCCGTAAAGGGGAAGTTTGGTGTTCTGACGGGACGCCATCAGATCCAATTCTGGAATGCCCCATAGCTGGGTCAGCTGAGCAAAAAAACCTCCGGGTGGAGTTCCCACTCCCCCGGATGGAAAGTCTGACGACTCAGAAAATCTGCCTCCCAGTTGTCTACTCCTGGGATGTGAATTGCAGATAGATGGCAGGAGTGATCCTCCGCCCATTTGATGATCTTGGATACTTCCTTCATCGCTAGGGAACTCTTTGTTCCTCCCTGATGATTGATTTACGCTACAGTCGTGATGTTGTCCGACTGAAATCTGATGAATTTGGCCTCCGCTAGTTGAGGCCACGCTTGGAGCGTATTGAATATCGCTCTCAGTTCCAAAATGTTTATCAGGAGAAGAGATTCTTCCCGAGACCATAGACCCTGAGCTTTCAGGGAGTCCCAGACCGCACCCCAGCCTAACAGACTGGCATCGGTCGTGACAATGATCCACTCCGGTCTGCGGAAAACTCATTCCCTGAGACAGGTGATCCTGAGACAACCACCAGAGAAGAGAGTCTCTGGTTTTCTAGTCCATTTGTATTTGAGGAGACAAATCTGCATAATCCCCATTCCACTGTTTGAGCATGCACAGTTGCAGTGGTCTTAGATGAATTTGGGCAAAAGGGACTACGTCCATTGCCGCAACCATTAAACCAATTACCTCCATGCACTGAGCCACAGAAGGCCGAGGAATGGAATGAAGAACTCGGCAAGTATTCAAAAGTTTTGACTTCCTGACCTCTGTCAGAAAGATTTTCATTTCTACCCAGGAAGGGAACCCTTGTGAGCGGGGACAGAGAACTTTTTTCTATGTTCACCTTCCACCCGTGAGACCTTAGAAAGGCCAGAACAATGTCCGTATGAGCCTTGGCTCTGTGAAAAGATGACACCTGTATTAAGATGTCATCTAGGTAAGGTGCTACTGCAATGCCCCGCGGTCTTAGTACCGCTAGAAGGGACCCTAGCACCTTTGCGAAAATTCTTGGAGCGGTGGCCAACCCGAAAGGAAGGGCCACGAACTGGTAATGCGTGTTCAGAAAGGCGAACCTTAGGAACTGATGATGATCTTTGTGGATAGGAATATGTAGGTACGCATCCTTTAGATCCACGGTAGTCATATATTGACCTTCCTGGATCATCGGCAAGATCGTCCGAATGGTTTCCATTTTGAAAGAGGAATTTGTTTAGAATTTTTAGATCCAGGATTGGCCTGAAAGTTCCTTCCTTTTTAGGAACTACAAACAGGTTTGAGTAAAAGCCCAGTGCTTGTTCTGTAATTGGAACTGGGTGTATCACTCCCATCTTTAGAAGATCTTCTACACAGCGTAAGAACGCCTGTTTCTTTGTCTGGTCTGAAGACAAACGAGAAATGTGGAACCTTCCCCTTGGAGGAAAGTCCTTGAATTCTAGAAGATACCCCTGAGCAACAATTTCTAATGCCCAGGGATCTGGAACATCTCTTGCCCAAGCCTGAGCAAAGAGAGAAAGTCTGCCCCCAACTAAATCCGGTCCCGGATCGGGGGCTAACCGTTCATGCTGTCTTGGCAGCAGGCACAGGCTTCTTGGCCTGTTTACCCTTATTCCAGCCCTGCAAGGGTTTCCAGGTTGCTTTGGGCTGAGAAGCGTTACCCTCTTGCTTTGCGACAGCAGAGGTTGAAGCAGGTCTGCTCCTGAAGTTGTGAAAGGAGCGAAAATTAGCCTTGTTTTTGGCCTTAAACGGTCTATTCTGCGGGAGGGCATGACCCTTCCCCCCAGTGATATCCGCGATAATTGCTACTTGTTAGAGCGGCAAAGAGAATGACTGGGGGGGCGGAGCCTGAGGGGAGCTATATGGACAGCTCTGCTGTGTGCTCTCTTTGCCACTTCCTGTAGGGAATGAGAATATCCCACAAGTAAGGATGAATCCGTGGACTGGATACACCATGTAAGAGAAAAAAATGTTAAAACTTTTTTTTTCCCTCTCATTAATTTCCTGACTGTGGGCTGCCCTACAACGTATAGTCTGACTCTGGCGCCTTCTCGCTCCTGACTGTCTGAATGCACATGTGGTCTGCTCAATCTGCACGTGTAGTCAGTCAGTGAGCGGTGCGTGCGGCGTGCGGGCGCAGACAGAGGCAGCAGCTGAGTTGAGCAGGGAGCCAGGATGGATGACTGCGGCTAGAAACAACGAGTGTCGAAGTGACGGTGAGTGAGCACTGAGCAGCAGCACACAGTCAGACTCAGAGGCTAGCTAAAGAATGTCAGTCAGACAGACAGTGACACGAGTTGGAATCGGCACGGGCCAAGGCAATAGTAGTGAGTTTGCTTAAGTTTCAGTCTGACTCATCTGCCACTCTGTATACTAGTAGTAGTCATCACACGCACGGCACCCAACAATCGCTTAAAGAAATGTTGGCTGTTGCTGAAGCCCTCCCTCTCTTATGCTTATGTTAGTTTATTTATTCAGTCGGTCAGTCGATCAGGAAACAACATAATAAACATAAAAATGTAATGTGTGTCACACACATTAAATTTTTATGGTTATTATGTTGTTTCCTGACCTGACCGAGACTGACGGAATAAATAAACTTTAACATAGTGTGGATGGATGGACTGTGCAAAACTGATTTCATTTCCCTGTTGATTTAATCAATACAACTTTGGTAATGGTACTGTACTGAGTGTCCCATTACAGACTTAGGAGGACTACGTGCCAGAGAGTTTCAGTGCTTTGCAAAACATTGTAAACTAATGGGCTTACACTACAGTAAACATTGTGATCTTAGCACAGGCATCCTGACAAATGCAAAGTACAGGGCAAGCACTTGCCAATGGGCAATAATAGTAAACTAACACTAGTCACTAGTAAATTAATTTTCACGTTCCTGCATGTCAACATGGTATTGAATATGACAACATTAATGGGGATTACTGTATGATAATCCAACATTAACATTGACTCGGTACCTGATTCAGTACATTACCAAAGTATGTTATTACTATGTATTAAAATTGCTCAGTATGATATATGTAGTAAATTTAAAATTACTGGTACATATTATTATATTCATGTATACATTATGCTGAATTGATATAAACAGTGGGTATTGGTATTATTTAGGTGGGCTTGGTATCTCCTCAGAACTGTTTATTGATAGTTCATTATCATTATGTCCTTTAATATTGATAATAGTACAGGGATACTACTGGACTAGACATTCTTAACACTGTCATTACAGAACCATTTATAAATAATAATATAATGAATATTAACTTTGATCTGCAATATTAATTCATAATTATATCAGCACAGAAATATACATTGACAGTACAAAACCAAGTATTAGCTGAGAAAACAGTATTAAAATGGCATATCTAGATATCCCTACAGACCTTATTATGATGTGTTTTGTTATACTATTATTACAGCAAATGATGTAGGGATTTGCTTCACATTGTACATTGCAAGGTCACATGTATTCTAAGATGAGGCTGCTTCTGAATATCTGTGGAACCCATTCCCTTACCTACACATATCTCTGTCACAGGTTTATCACTCTGGCTGATAACAACAATATAGTATAATTTGCTTTCATCACTATACTGTGCCACTATATACAGTACAAGGGGGCTGGACCATGTCACATACTACTGTGGTCACTATATAAAGTACTGGGCGGGTAGGGTCAGGCCAGCCATCTCACCGGCAGATTACAGACTGTGTCACTTACTCACTATATACAGTACTGGTGAGCTAAACAGTCACTATATACAGTAATAGGGGATCAGACCATCTCACAGACTGTGGGCACAGGGTACCCCGTTTTGCAGACATGTAATCTGATTCACATTTTTTTTTTTTTTAAATGTTGAAAAAAAAGATATGTATCAAATTCACATTTTTTTTGGTGGGGGTGGGGGGGGGGGCCCTTCTTAGATTCTTTCACCTGGGCCCTGTGGTTTCTAGTTACACCTTTGCCGTGGACTCTCCTCATACAGATGGAAAGGAAATTATCAGGTAAGCATAATTTATGTTTTCCATCTTAATATGAGTCCATGGCTTCATTCCTTACTTGTGGGAAACATATACCCAAGCTCTAGAGGACACTGATTGAAAACGGGAGGGTAAGAGAGAGGCGGACCCTATTCTGAGGGCACCACAGCCTGCAAAACCTTTCTCCCAAAAGCTGCTACAGCTGAAGCAAAAACGTCAAATTTTTTAAACTTTGAAAAAGTATGGAAGGAGGACCAGGTAGCCGCCCTACAATCTAATCCATAGAGGCCTCATTCTCAAAAGACCCAAGAGGAAACCACAGCTCTAGTTGAATGAGCCTTCATACTCTGAGGAGGCTTGTGTCCCACCGACTCATAAACTAAGCGAGTAATGCTCCTCAACCAGAAAAACAAATTAGAGGACGAGGCATCCTGCGCCTTGTGATTCCCAGAATAGACAGAAACAAGGAAAAAATCTGACAAAACACCCTTGTAGCTTGGAGATAAAACTTAAAGGCCTGAACTACATTCCCAGTTATGAAATAACCGCTCCTTCGAAGAGAAGGAGTAGAACACAAGGAAGGAAACACAATCTCCTGATTGATGTTACAATCTGAAACAACCATTGGAGAAAACCTAATCCAATATGAAGAACAGCCTTAGCCACATGAAAACTAGGTAAGGGAACTCACAATGTAAGGCAGCCATCTCAGAACTCTGCATGCCGAAGCAATAGTCAGCAGAAAAAGAACCCTCCAAGACAGAAAATCTTAATGTCAACACCATGCATAAGCCCAAACCTTCTGCAAAACTTAGAACAAGATGTAAACTCCCAAGAGGAGCACTAGGTCTAAACACAGGCCTGATCTAGTCAAAGCCTGGACTAAAAACTGGACATCTAGAAGCTCTGTGAGCCTCTTGAGCAGTAAAACTGAAAGGGCTGAAATCTGTCCCCTAAGGGAGCCACAGAAAAGGCCCTTCTCCAGGGTATCCTGGAGAAAGGAAGGATCCTGGAAAACCTGGCCTTATGCCAGGGGAATCCCTGCTCTTCATACAAGAAAAAGTAGGTCATGCATTATGAAGAGAACATAGGCACAGCTAGATCTGAACTCTTGACTTTCAGCTTCCAAAGCAGCAACGTTCATCAGTAAGCCATCGTAGGACAAAATGATAAAAAAGAAACCGCTGCCTTCCAACAGTCTCTCTCAAAGGTTGTAAAATCGATATATGTAGCAAGTAGAGGCACTGATTCTTAGGGGTCTTCAGAGGTTTCCTCTCTGTATTTCACAATTCTTCCAAATGAGCTGTGTCTCTATCTGTTTAGAGAATATCACATTGGTGTAGTGTTTCCAAACACCTTGGCAAATTAGTGCAGTATACTCACAGAATAATCTCTGACTAACGGCTCCACAGGTGATTCCACAAAACGGTCAGGAAAGAGAAAACAAATTTCTTAAATAAAAAAAACGTTTATTTGGCTCAACGCGTTTCAATGGGTTAAACATCTTTTTCAAGAGCTGTTAAAACTTAGTATGGCTTACAAAAGTCATGTACAATACCGCATCGCAGGCGGCCTTAAATATACAATCCTGGATGGTATCTGATACCTCATTGGTTGAGGTCAGATTTACACGCGATAATAAAAACTATAAAAACACAGTATAAAATTATTATCTTAAACCTAACACATATCTAAAAATAAAGATCTAGTAAATAATCGTATATATTGTAATTTGTCCAAGTTAGAGCATAAAATTCATACCTAAAATAATTTACTAATTAGCTAACAAATGAAAACACATTATTTCAAAAATAACCAATCTTGAACCTTTTTGTTTTTCAGTTCCCTTACAAGTTGTCCTGTATGTTGGAGTTCTCAAACAGGTCCGTTTCTGTGTATCATAATCACATGATGTAATTTATCCAATGAGTAAAATGGATAGTATTCAGTTAATTAGGAATACATTCAAAATGAGTCCCGTATTGAACTAGAGTAATAGACTATCCCCAGAAGAAAAAGAGATATGTGTCAAATTATTTATAACTAATTAATACATACATCCACATTTCTTAATACTTAGAAAATCTTTTCAAAAGATTGATAGAGTTGTTTTTGAGTCTGCTGTTCTATATAAACACATCTCTAAAGATATCAAATCTTCGAATTAACAAATAAAAGAACAGAAAGGAGACCACTCTATTGAATATCTTTTTATATATTTTTCTATTTTTAACTATAACAGTATTAACCCTTACTAGGCATACTTTCCAAGTCAATATTATAATATTGGACATAAGGGTCCGTTAAATGGATCCATATTGAAAATATGACTGTCTGATTTGTGTAAAAAATTAGCAGTTCATATATATCTTATCTGTTAAAGGGACAGTGAACCCAAATGTTTTCTTTCGTGATTCAGATAGAGTATGAAATTTTAAGCAACTTTCTAATTTACTCCTATTATCAAATTTTCTTTATTCTCTTGGTATCTTTATTTGAAATGCAAGAATGTAAGTTTAGATGCCGGCCCATTTTTGGTGAACAACCTGGGTTCTTCTTGCTGATTGGTGGATAAATTCATCCACCAATCAAAAAGTGCTGTCTAGAGTTCTGAACTAATAAAAAAGTTTAGATGCCTTCTTTTTCAAATAAAGATAGCAAGAGAACGAAGAAAAATTGATTGTAGGAGTAAATTAGAAAGTTGCTTAAAATTGCATGCTCTATCTGAATCACAAAAGAAAAAAATTGGGTTCAGTGTCCCTTTAATGTTTGTATCAATTCCGCAGCAGATTTTTAACCTTGTTAAAAAAATAAAGCTTCTTGTGGCTGGGAAAAGAAAGTTTCTTGTGGCTGGGAATAGAGAAGGTTAAGACACATTGTAGAGGGGATCAAATATCCAAAGAGTTAAAGAGTTGGATCAAAGAGAACTTAAATGGATACATACATTAAAGAAGTGGGGTTTAAACAAAGATACCAAAATTGCTGCTTTAGTGTAAATTTGTTTATTAATTTAGAAACAGATAAGATCAGACAAAAATGACAACTTAAGCTTTTGTTTTCTATACAAATTGAGGAATTTGGACTTATAACCTAGGCCGAAATGCGGTTAACGAGGTTAAAAATCTGCTGCGGAATTGATACAAACATTAACAGATAAGATAAGATATATATGAACTGCTAATTTTTTACACAAATCAGACAGTCATATTTTCAATATGGATCCATTTAACGGACCCTTATGTCCAATATTATAATATTGACTTGGAAAGTATGCCTAGTAAGGGTTAATGCTGTTATAGTTAAAATAGAAAAATATATACATAGATATTCAATAGAGTGGTCTCCTTTCTGTTATTTTATTTGTTAATTCGAAGATTTGATATCTTTAGAGATGTGTTTATATAGAACAGCAGACTCAAAAACAACTCTGTATCAATCTTTTGAAAAGATCTATGTATTAAGAAAACATAATTTATGTAAGAACTTACCTGATAATTTAATTTCTTTCATATTAGCAAGAGTCAATGAGCTAGTGACGTATGGGATATACATTCCTACCAGGAGGGGCAAAGTTTCCCAAACCTTAAAATGCCTATAAATACACCCCTCACCACACCCACAATTCAGTTTAACGAATAGCCAAGAAGTGGGGTGATAAGAAAGGAGCGAAAGCATCAAAAATAAGGAATTGGAATAACTGTGCTTTATACAAAAAAATCATAACCACCACAAAAAGGGTGGGTCTCATGGACTCTTGCTAATATGAAAGAAATGAATTTATCAGGTAAGTTCTTACATAAATTATGTTTTCTTTCATGTAATTAGCAAGAGTCCATGAGCTAGTGACGTATGGGATAGCAGATACCTAAGATGTGGAACTTCCACGCAAGAGTCACTAAAGAGGGAGGGATAAAATAAAGACAGCCAATTCCACTGAAAAAATTATCCACTACCCAATCAAAAAGTTTCAATTTTTATAATGAAAAAAACTGAAATATAAGCAGAAGAATCAAACTGAAACAGCTGCCTGAAGTACTATTCTACCAAATACTGCTTCTGAAGAAGAGAAAACATCAAAATGGTAGAATTCAGTAAAAAAATATGCAAAGAAGACCAAGTCATTGCTTTGCAAATCTGAACAACAGAAGCTTCATTCTTAAAAAGCCCAGGAAGTAGAAACTTACCTAGTAGAATGAGCCGTAATCCTTTGAGACGGGGATTAACCCGACTCTAAATAAGCATGATGAATCAAAAGCTTTAACCAAGATGCCAAAGAAATGGCAGAAATGAGGACAGCCAAAACCACCTTATACTGATGAAAAATCAGAACAAGGAGATTCACAAGAAAGAACAGATAATTTAAAACTGTTCTAGTTGAAGAGATGTCTAAAAAGAACAATACTTTCCATAAAAGTAATTAATGTTCCAAGAAAGTATATGCTCAAACAGAAGAGCCTGTAAAGCCTTAAGAATCAAATTAAGACTCCAAAGAGGAGAAATTGGCTTAATGACAGGCTTGATACGAACCAAAGCCTGAACAAAACAAAGAATATTAGAAAGATTTAGCAATTCTTACTGTGAAACAGCACAGGAAAAGCAGAGATTTGTCCTTTCAAGGAACATGCAGACAAAACCTTATGAAGAAACTATAAAATCCTAGGAATTCTAAAAGAATGCCAAGAGAATTCATAAGAATCATGAGATGTAAATCCTCCAAACTCGATAATAAATCCTATTAGACACAGATTTACGAGCCTGCAACATAGTATTACTTACGGAGTCAGAGAAACTTCTATGACTAAGTACTAAGCATTACATTTTCATACTATCAAATTAATAATTTGAATTCCTGATGAAAAAAATGAAAATTAAGATATAAGGTCTGGCTATAATGGAAGTAACCAAGATTGGCAACTGAACATCCGAACAAGAACCATATACCAAAACCTGTGTGGCCATGCTAAAGCCACCAGCCACACCAAAGATTGCTCTCTGATGATTATGAAAATCACTTAAAAAAGAAGAACCAGAGATGAAAAAATATAGGCAGATTGATAATTCCAAGGAAGTGTCAATGCATACACTACTTCCGCCTGAGGATCCCTGAACCTGAATAGGCCCCTGGGAAGATCATTGTTTAGATGAGATGCCAACAGATCTATTACTGGAAGCCCTCACATCTGAAAAATTGAAAAACATATCTGGGTAAAGAGACCATTCTCCCGGATATAAAGCTTGATTAACAGAGATAATCTGCTTCCCAATGTCTAAACCTGGAAAAAGACCACAGAAATTAGATAGGAGCTGAATTTAGCCCAAGCAAATATCCAAGATACTTCTGTCACAGCCTAAGAACTGATAGTCCCACCCTGATGATTGACATACGCCACAGTTGTGACAATGTCTGTCTGAAAAAACAATAAACGTCTCTTCTTCAAAAAGAAACCAAACTGAAGAACTCTGAGATGCACGGAGTTCCAAAAATATGAAATGGTAATCTTGCCTCCTGAGATTTCCAAACCCCTTGTGCTGACAGAGATCCTCAGACAGCCTCCCAACCTAAAAGACTCACATCTGCAGATCATGGTCCAGGTTGAAAGAACCAAAGAGACCTATAGAACTAAATGATGGTGATCTTAACCACCGAATCAAAGATAGTTAACATTAGGATTCAAAGATATAAAAAGTGATATCCTAGAATCCCTGCACCATTATTCAGCATAAGAAAACTGGAAAGGTTTCCTAAATGAGCAAAGGGAATAGAATCCAATGCTGCAGCCATGAAACCTGAAACTTCCATGCATATATAGCAACTTGAAGGAAATAATAGAGACTGAAAATTCCGACAAACGGAACCCAATAAACTTGTCACTTGTCTGTTAGAGACAAAAACATTGACACAATTTATCTGGAAACCTAAAAAAAGGTGACCCTTGTGTGAGGAATCAAGGAGCATTTGATCAAAAGATCCTCTAACCATGTCTTGAAGAGACAAAAAAAGTTGAATCGTATGAGATTCCACAGAATGAAGAGACTGAACCAGTACCACCATACCATCCAAATAAGGAACACTGAGAACCTTAGAAAAGATTCTTAGAGCTGTCGCTAAACTAGAAGGAAAAGCAACAAATTGGTAATACTTGTCAAAAAAAGAGAATCTCAGGAAATAAAATAATCTGAATGAAAACAGAAAATGAAGATATGCATTTATTGTACCTATTGTAAACAAATAATGCCATCACTGACCAAAAAGGTAGAATAGACCATATAAACTCCATTCTAAAAGATGGTACACTTATATGACAATTCAAAAAGATTTTCTATCTTTGGAACAATGAATAGTCTTGAATAAAACCCCAAAACCCAGTTCCTAGAAATGGAACTGGAATAAATACTCCAGAAGACTCCAGGTCTGAGCAGCGCTTGAGCCCCAACGGGTGACCAGCCGCGCTTCACCCAAAATATATAGGGAAATAGCTGGAATATGATAGAGAAAAAAGACTTCTCACAGATGGTTTTACTCTGAATCCTATTCTGTACCCAAAGTCTAAGAAGTTTGGACCGAATAGAACCAAACAAATTTCAAAAAAGTCTCAACCTGCCCCTTACCAGCCAAGCTGGAATAAGAACCGCACCTACATGCAAATTTGGGGAGCTGACTTTAAAAAGGCTTAATTGAATGTTGAAAAAAAAAACTTCCAATTATAAACATGTTACTTGGGGAAGAATTCAGGACTCCATTCTTTAGTAAGAACAGAAAACTAAAATAAGCTTAAAGTTTTAGTCTTAGAACTCAATCTTGAAGCCTATAGTAACAGTTAAAGAATTGAATCCAATTATGAACCAAATAATTGATTACCTTGGAAAAAAAGAAATATGGATTTTAGAAATCAAATTAGCAATCCAGGATTGAAATCACAAAGTTCTTCTAGCTAAAATAGCTAAAGACATAGATTAAACCTCATTTGCAAAAATATTTAATAAAATGACAACACAAATTAAATTATTAGCATGTTAAATAAGTTAAAGGACCAGTCAACACACTGGACTTGCACAATCAACAAATGCAAGAAAACAAGACAATGCAATAGCACTTAGTCTGAACCTCAAATGAGTAGTAGATTTTGTCCTTTTAACAATGCTAAACAAATTAAAATCCGATACTTGATCTTAAAGTATCCAACCAGAAAGATGAAGCAATTGCAACATCAGCCAAATAAATTACAGGTCTAAGAAAAGTACCTGAAAATAATTTTCCTTAAATAAGATACAACAATCTGAAGGAAAAAAATAAATACTATTTGCTATAAGAATAATAGTATATTTAGTAGGAGTAGAGATAACCCCATTAACTTGGGGAATCTTTCCTCAAAACTAACTGCCGGCAAAGAATACAATTTAAAAACCTTAAATAAGGACTAAAAGAAAATTCTCAGCCTATTCCATTCCCTAGTATCAGGAACTGGAAAAAACCTCTGAAGAAATCACAGAGGAGAAATAAGCAGAATTTAAATGTTAGCTAGTCTTTAAAATCCAAAGAACTAGTTACTTCAATATCCAAAATAATCAACACCTTTTAAACAAAGAACAAATAAAAAAGTAGATTTGTTAGTGTCAATATCTGATAAAAAAAAATTCTGAATGAGAAAAAAACACCATCAGAGAAGGATAATTCAATATGTTGTTGGTCATTTGAGACTTCATCAACTAAAAAAGAAGTTTGAAAAAGACCTAAAAATTTATTAGAAGGCAGGATGTCAGACAAAGCCTTTAAAATAGAATCAGAAAAAAATTCTTATAAATTTCTAAGTATATCTTGTACATAATATGTAAAAAGAATAGCAATATATAAAGCATAAATACTAATGGATTCTGCATGTAAAAGTTTATCATGATAACTTATTACAAACCATAGCTAAAGATAAACATTCATAACATTTAAGATAAATGAACTTAGCTTTGGTAGGACTGATCTCAGTCAACAGGAATCCCTCAGCATGTTCTGATCCAGGAACAGAGAATGGAAAATCTTGCAATATGTAATAGAAAAAAACAACATATAAAGCAAAATTATCAAATTCCTTAAATGACAGTTTCAGGAATGGGAAAAAATGCAAAATAAGCAAGCTTCTAGCAACCAGAAGCAACAAAAAAGTGAGACTTAAATAATGTGAGAAAAAGTGAACAAGTATGACGCCCACATTTTTGGCGCCAAGTATGACACCCACATTATTGGCGCAAAGTACAACGCCCATATTTTTTGGCGCCAAGTATGACGCCACGTCCTCTGACGCCAAAAACGACACCCACATTTTTTGGCGCAAAAAAACGTCTGAACACACATGCGTCAAAAAATGACGTAACAGTACAAACTTCCGGCGTCAACTTCGGCGCCGGAAATGACAAAATTTTGTGCCAAAAAAGTTTGCGCCAAGAATGACGCAATAAATTGAAGCATTTTCTGCCCCCGCGAGCCTAACAGCCCGCAGGGAAAAAAGTCAATTGAAAATTTTCAAGGTGAGAAAAAAATATTTTATATGCATTATCCCAAATAATGAAACTGACTGTCTGAAATAAGGAATACTGATTATCCTGAATCAAGGCAAATATAAGTTTAAACACATATATTTAGAACTTTACATATAAAGTGCCCAACCATAGCTTAGAGTGTCATAAAAAAACATAATTTATGTAAGAACTTACCTGATAAATTCATTTCTTTCATATTAGCAAGAGTCCATGAGCTAGTGACGTATGGGATATACATTCCTACCAGGAGGGGCAAAGTTTCCCAAACCTCAAAATGCCTATAAATACACCCCTCACCACACCCACAATTCAGTTTAACGAATAGCCAAGAAGTGGGGTGATAAAAAAGTGCGAAAGCATATAAAATAAGGAATTGGAATAATTGTGCTTTATACAAAATCATAACCACCACAAAAAAAGGGCGGGCCTCATGGATTCTTGCTAATATGAAAGAAATGAATTTATCAGGTAAGTTCTTACATAAATTATGTTTTCTTTCATGTAATTAGCAAGAGTCCATGAGCTAGTGACGTATGGGATAATGACTACCCAAGATGTGGATCTTTCCACACAAGAGTCACTAGAGAGGGAGGGATAAAATAAAGACAGCCAATTCCTGCTGAAAATAATCCACACCCAAAATAAAGGTTAACGAAAAACATAAGCAGAAGATTCAAACTGAAACCGCTGCCTGAAGTACTTTTCTACCAAAAACTGCTTCAGAAGAAGAAAATACATCAAAATGGTAGAATTTAGTAAAAGTATGCAAAGAGGACCAAGTTGCTGCTTTGCAGATCTGGTCAACCGAAGCTTCATTCCTAAACGCCCAGGAAGTAGAAACTGACCTAGTAGAATGAGCTGTAATTCTCTGAGGCGGAGTTTTACCCGACTCAACATAGGCAAGATGAATTAAAGAATTCAACCAAGATGCCAAAGAAATGGCAGAAGCTTTCTGGCCTTTTCTAGAACCGGAAAAGATAACAAATAGACTAGAAGTCTTACGAAAAGATTTCGTAGCTTCAACATAATATTTCAAAGCTCTAACAACATCCAAAGAATGCAACGATTTCTCCTTAGAATTCTTAGGATTAGGACATAATGAAGGAACCACAATTTCTCTACTAATGTTGTTGGAATTCACAACTTTAGGTAAAAATTCAAAAGAAGTTCGCAACACCGCCTTATCCTGATGAAAAATCAGAAAAGGAGACTCACAAGAAAGAGCAGATAATTCAGAAACTCTTCTGGCAGAAGAGATGGCCAAAAGGAACAAAACTTTCCAAGAAAGTAATTTAATGTCCAATGAATGCATAGGTTCAAAGGGAGGAGCTTGAAGAGCTCCCAGAACCAAATTCAAACTCCAAGGAGGAGAAATTGACTTAATGACAGGTTTTATACGAACCAAAGCTTGTACAAAACAATGAATATCAGGAAGAATAGCAATCTTTCTGTGAAAAAGAACAGAAAGAGCAGAGATTTGTCCTTTCAAAGAACTTGCGGACAAACCCTTATCTAAACCATCCTGAAGAAACTGTAAAATTCTCGGTATTCTAAAAGAATGCCAGGAAAAATGATGAGAAAGACACCAAGAAATATAAGTCTTCCAGACTCTATAATATATCTCTCGAGATACAGATTTACGAGCCTGTAACATAGTATTAATCACAGAGTCAGAGAAACCTCTTTGACCAAGAATCAAGCGTTCAATCTCCATACCTTTAAATTTAAGGATTTCAGATCCTGATGGAAAAAAGGACCTTGTGACAGAAGGTCTGGTCTTAACGGAAGAGTCCACGGTTGGCAAGAGGCCATCCGGACAAGATCCGCATACCAAAACCTGTGAGGCCATGCCGGAGCTACCAGCAGAACAAACGAGCATTCCTTCAGAATCTTGGAGATTACTCTTGGAAGAAGAACTAGAGGCGGAAAGATATAGGCAGGATGATACTTCCAAGGAAGTGATAATGCATCCACTGCCTCCGCCTGAGGATCCCGGGATCTGGACAGATACCTGGGAAGTTTCTTGTTTAGATGGGACGCCATCAGATCTATTTCTGGAAATTCCCACATTTGAACAATCTGAAGAAATACCTCTGGGTGAAGAGACCATTCGCCCGGATGCAACGTTTGGCGACTGAGATAATCCGCTTCCCAATTGTCTACACCTGGGATATGAACCGCAGAGATTAGACAGGAGCTGAATTCCACCCAAACCAAAATTCGAGATACTTCTTTCATAGCCAGAGGACTGTGAGTCCCTCCTTGATGATTGATGTATGCCACAGTTGTGACATTGTCTGTCTGAAAACAAATGAACGATTCTCTCTTTAGAAGAGGCCAAAACTGAAGAGCTCTGAAAATTGCACGGAGTTCCAAAATATTGATCGGTAATCTCACCTCCTGAGATTCCCAAACTCCTTGTGCCGTCAGAGATCCCCACACAGCTCCCCAACCTGTGAGACTTGCATCTGTTGAAATTACAGTCCAGGTCGGAAGCACAAAAGAAGCCCCCTGAATTAAACGATGGTGATCTGTCCACCATGTTAGAGAGTGTCGAACAATCGGTTTTAAAGATATTAATTGAGATATCTTCGTGTAATCCTTGCACCATTGCTTCAGCATACAGAGCTGAAGAGGTCGCATGTGAAAATGAGCAAAGGGGATCGCGTCCGATGCAGCAGTCATAAGACCTAGAATTTCCATGCATAAGGCTACCGAAGGGAATGATTGTGACTGAAGGTTTCGACAAGCTGTAATCAACTTTAGACGTCTCTTGTCTGTTAAAGACAGAGTCATGGACACTGAATCCAACTGGAAACCCAGAAAGGTTACCCTTGTCTGAGGAATCAAAGAACTTTTTGGTAAATTGATCCTCCAACCATGATCTTGAAGAAACAACACAAGTCGATTCGTATGAGATTCTGCTAAATGTAAAGACTGAGCAAGTACCAAGATATCATCCAAATAAGGAAATACCACAATACCCTGTTCTCTGATTACAGACAGCAGGGCACCGAGAACCTTTGTAAAAATTCTTGGAGCTGTAGCTAGGCCAAACGGCAGAGCCACAAACTGGTAATGCTTGTCCAGAAACGAGAATCTCAGGAACTGATAATGATCTGGATGAATCGGAATATGCAGATATGCATCCTGTAAATCTATTGTGGACATATAATTCCCTTGCTGAACAAAAGGTAAGATAGTCCTTACAGTTACCATCTTGAACGTTGGTATCCTTACATAACGATTCAATATTTTTATATCCAGAACTGGTCTGAAAGAATTCTCCTTCTTTGGTACAATGAAGAGATTTGAATAAAACCCCATCCCCTGTTCCGGAACTGGAACTGGCATAATTACTCCAGTCAACTCTAGATCTGAAACACATTTCAGAAATGCTTGAGCTTTTACTGGATTTACTGGGAAAGAAAAAATCTCTTTGCAGGAGGTCTCAACTTGAAACCAATTCTGTACCCTTCTGAAACAATGCTCTGAATCCAAAGATTGTGAACAGAATTGATCCAAATTTCCTTGAAAAAACGTAACCTGCCCCCTACCAGCTGAGCTGGAATGAGGGCCGCACCTTCATGTGGACTTAGAAGCAGGCTTTGCCTTTCTAGCTGGCTTGGATTTATTCCAGACTGGAGATGGTCTCCAAACTGAAACTGCTCCTGAGGATGAAGGATCAGGCTTTTGTTCTTTGTTGAAACGAAAGGAACGAAAAACAGAATTTATGTTTACCTGATAAATTTCTTTCTCCAACGGTGTGTCCGGTCCACGGCGTCATCCTTACTTGTGGGATATTCTCTTCCCCAACAGGAAATGGCAAAGAGCCCAGCAAAGCTGGTCACATGATCCCTCCTAGGCTCCGCCTACCCCAGTCATTCGACCGACGTTAAGGAGGAATAATAGCATAGGAGAAACCATATGGTACCGTGGTGACTGTAGTTAAAGAAAATAAATTATCAGACCTGATTAAAAAACCAGGGCGGGCCGTGGACCGGACACACCGTTGGAGAAAGAAATTTATCAGGTAAACATAAATTCTGTTTTCTCCAACATAGGTGTGTCCGGTCCACGGCGTCATCCTTACTTGTGGGAACCAATACCAAAGCTTTAGGACACGGATGAAGGGAGGGAGCAAATCAGGTCACCTAAATGGAAGGCACCACGGCTTGCAAAACCTTTCTCCCAAAAATAGCCTCAGAAGAAGCAAAAGTATCAAACTTGTAAAATTTGGTAAAAGTGTGCAGTGAAGACCAAGTCGCTGCCCTACATATCTGATCAACAGAAGCCTCGTTCTTGAAGGCCCATGTGGAAGCCACAGCCCTAGTGGAATGAGCCGTGATTCTTTCGGGAGGCTGCCGTCCGGCAGTCTCGTAAGCCAATCTGATGATGCTTTTAATCCAAAAAGAGAGAGAGGTAGAAGTTGCTTTTTGACCTCTCCTTTTACCTGAATAAACAACAAACAGGGAAGATGTTTGTCTAAAATCCTTTGTAGCATCTAAATAGAATTTTAGAGCGCGAACAACATCCAAATTGTGCAACAAGCGTTCCTTCTTTGAAACTGGTTTCGGACACAGAGAAGGTACGATAATCTCCTGGTTAATGTTTTTGTTAGAAACAACTTTTGGAAGAAAACCAGGTTTAGTACGTAAAACCACCTTATCTGCATGGAACACCAGATAAGGAGGAGAACACTGCAGAGCAGATAATTCTGAAACTCTTCTAGCAGAAGAAATTGCAACTAAAAACAAAACTTTCCAAGATAATAACTTAATATCAACGGAATGTAAGGGTTCAAACGGAACCCCCTGAAGAACTGAAAGAACTAAATTGAGACTCCAAGGAGGAGTCAAAGGTTTGTAAACAGGCTTGATTCTAACCAGAGCCTGAACAAAGGCTTGAACATCTGGCACAGCTGCCAGTTTTTTGTGAAGTAACACCGACAAGGCAGAAATCTGTCCCTTCAGGGAACTTGCCGATAATCCTTTTTCCAATCCTTCTTGAAGGAAGGATAGAATCCTAGGAATCTTAACCTTGTCCCAAGGGAATCCTTTAGATTCACACCAACAGATATATTTTTTCCAAATTTTGTGGAAATCTTTCTAGTTACAGGCTTTCTGGCCTGAACAAGAGTATCGATAACAGAATCTGAGAAACCTCGCTTCGATAAAATCAAGCGTTCAATCTCCAAGCAGTCAGCTGGAGTGAAACCAGATTCGGATGTTCGAACGGACCCTGAACAAGAAGGTCTCGTCTCAAAGGTAGCTTCCAAGGTGGAGCCGATGACATATTCACCAGATCTGCATACCAAGTCCTGCGTGGCCACGCAGGAGCTATCAAGATCACCGACGCCCTCTCCTGATTGATCCTGGCTACCAGCCTGGGGATGAGAGGAAACGGCGGGAACACATAAGCTAGTTTGAAGGTCCAAGGTGCTACTAGTGCATCCACTAGAGCCGCCTTGGGATCCCTGGATCTGGACCCGTAGCAAGGAACTTTGAAGTTCTGACGAGAGGCCATCAGATCCATGTCTGGAATGCCCCAAAGTTGCGTGACTTGGGCAAAGATTTCCGGATGGAGTTCCCACTCCCCCGGATGCAATGTCTGACGACTCAGAAAATCCGCTTCCCAATTTTCCACTCCCGGGATGTGGATAGCAGACAGGTGGCAGGAGTGAGACTCCGCCCATAGAATAATCTTGGTCACTTCTTCCATCGCTAGGGAACTCCTTGTTCCCCCCTGATGGTTGATGTACGCAACAGTCGTCATGTTGTCTGATTGAAACCGTATGAACTTGGTCCTCGCTAGCTGAGGCCAAGCCTTGAGAGCATTGAATATCGCTCTCAGTTCCAGAATATTTATCGGTAGAAGAGATTCTTCCCGAGACCAAAGACCCTGAGCTTTCAGGGATCCCCAGACCGCGCCCCAGCCCATCAGACTGGCGTCGGTCGTGACAATGACCCACTCTGGTCTGTGGAATGTCATCCCTCGTGACAGGTTGTCCAGGGACAGCCACCAACGGAGTGAGTCTCTGGTCCTCTGATTTACTTGTATCTTTGGAGACAAGTCTGTATAGTCCCCATTCCACTGACTGAGCATGCACAGTTGTAATGGTCTTAGATGAATGCGCGCAAAAGGAACTATGTCCATTGCCGCTACCATCAACCCGATCACTTCCATGCACTGAGCTACGGAAGGAAGAGGAACGGAATGAAGTATTCGACAAGAGTCCAGAAGCTTTGTCTTTCTGGCCTCTGTTAGAAAAATCCTCATTTCTGAGGAGTCTATAATTGTTCCCAAGAAGGGAACCCTTGTTGACGGGGATAGAGAACTCTTTTCCACGTTCACTTTCCAGCCGTGCGATCTGAGAAAGGCCAGGACGATGTCCGTGTGAGCCTTTGCTCGAGGGAGGGACGACGCTTGAATCAGAATGTCGTCCAGGTAAGGTACTACTGCAATGCCCCTTGGTCTTAGCACAGCTAGAAGGGACCCTAGTACCTTTGTGAAAATCCTTGGAGCAGTGGCTAATCCGAAAGGAAGCGCCACGAACTGGTAATGTTTGTCCAGGAATGTAAACCTTAGGAACCGATGATGTTCCTTGTGGATAGGAATATGTAGATACGCATCCTTTAAATCCACCGTGGTCATGAATTGACCTTCCTGGATGGAAGGAAGGATAGTTCGAATGGTTTCCATCTTGAAAGGTGGGACCTTGAGAAATTTGTTTAAGATCTTGAGATCTAGGATTGGTCTGAATGTTCCCTCTTTTTTGGGAACTATGAACAGATTGGAGTAGAACCCCATCCCTTGTTCTCTCAATGGAACAGGATGAATCACTCCCATTTTTAACAGGTCTTCTACACAATGTAAGAACGCCTGTCTTTTTATGTGGTCTGAAGACAACTGAGACCTGTGGAACCTTCCCCTTGGGGGAAGTCCCTTGAATTCCAGAAGATAACCCTGGGAGACTATTTCTAGCGCCCAAGGATCCAGAACATCTCTTGCCCAAGCCTGAGCGAAGAGAGAGAGTCTGCCCCCCACCAGATCCGGTCCCGGATCGGGGGCCGATATTTCATGCTGTCTTGGTAGCAGTGGCAGGTTTCTTTGCCTGCTTTCCCTTGTTCCAGCCATGCATTGGTCTCCAAGCTGGCTTGGCCTGAGAAGTATTACCCTCTTGCTTAGAGGACGTAGCACCTTGGGCTGGTCCGTTTTTACGAAAGGGACGAAAATTAGGTCTATTTTTTGCCTTGAAAGGCCGATCCTGAGGAAGGGCATGACCCTTACCCCCAGTGATATCAGAGATAATCTCTTTCAAGTCAGGACCAAACAGCGTTTTCCCCTTGAAAGGAATGTTTAGTAGCTTGTTCTTGGAAGACGCATCAGCCGACCAAGATTTCAACCAAAGCGCTCTGCGCGCCACAATAGCAAACCCAGAATTCTTAGCCGCTAACTTAGCCAATTGCAAAGAGGCGTCTAGAGTGAAAGAATTAGCCAATTTGAGAGCATTGACTCTGTCCATAATCTCCTCATAAGGAGGAGAGTCACTATCGAGCACCTTAATCAGTTCATCAAACCAGAAATATGCGGCTGTAGTGACAGGGACAATGCATGAAATGGGTTGTAGAAGGTAACCCTGCTGAACAAACATCTTTTTAAGCAAACCTTCTAATTTTTTATCCATAGGATCTTTGAAAGCACAACTATCCTCTATGGGAATAGTGGTGCGTTTGTTTGCAGTAGAAACCGCTCCCTCGACCTTGGGGACTGACTGCCATAAGTCCTTTCTGGGGTCGACCATAGGAAACAATTTTTTAAATATGGGGGGAGGGACGAAAGGAATACCGGGCCTTTCCCATTCTTTATTAACAATGTCCGCCACCCGCTTGGGTATAGGAAAAGCTTCTGGGAGCCCCGGCACCTCTAGGAACTTGTCCATTTTACATAGTTTCTCTGGGATGACCAAATTTTCACAATCATCCAGAGTGGATAATACCTCCTTAAGCAAAATGCGGAGATGTTCCAATTTAAATTTAAAAGTAATCACATCAGATTCAGCCTGCTGAGAAATGTTCCCTAAATCAGTAATTTCTCCCTCAGACAAAACCTCCCTGGCTCCCTCAGCTTGGGTTAGGGGCCCTTCAGAGATATTAATATCAGCGTCGTCATGCTCTTCAGTAACTAAAACAGAGCATCCACGCTTACGCTGACAAGGGTTCATTTTGGCTAAAATGTTTTTGACAGAATTATCCATTACAGCCGTTAATTGTTGCATAGTAAGGAGTATTGGCGCGCTAGATGTACTAGGGGCCTCCTGAGTGGGCAAGACTCGTGTAGACGAAGGAGGGAATGATGCAGTACCATGCTTACTCCCCTCACTTGAGGAATCATCTTGGGCATCATTGTCATTATCACATAAATCACATTTATTTAAATGAATAGGAATTCTGGCTTCCCCACATTCAGAACACAGTCTATCTGGTAGTTCAGACATGTTAAACAGGCATAAACTTGATAAGAAAGTACAAAAAACGTTTTGAAATAAAACCGTTACTGTCACTTTAAATTTTAAACTGAACACACTTTATTACTGCAATTGCGAAAAAAACATGAAGGAATTGTTCAAAATTCACCAAACTTTCACCACAGTGTCTTAAAGCCTTGAAAATATTGCACACCAATTTTGGAAGCTTTAACCCTTAAAATAACGGAACCGGAGCCGTTTTAAGCTTTAACCCCTTTACAGTCCCTGGTATCTGCTTTGCTGAGACCCAACCAAACCCAAGGGGAATACGATACCAAATGATGCCTTCAGAAGTCTTTTATAAGTATCAGAGCTCCTCTCACATGCGACTGCATGCCATGCCTCTCAAAAACAAGTGCGCAACACCGGCGCGAAAATGAGACTCTGCCTATGCTTTGGGAAAGCCCCTAAAGAATAAGGTGTCTAAAACAGTGCCTGCCGATATTATTATATCAAAATACCCAGAATAAATGATTCCTCAAGGCTAAATAAGTGTTAATATCAATCGATTTAGCCCAAAAAATGTCTACAGTCTAAATAAGCCCTTGTGAAGCCCTTATTTACAATCGTAATAAACATGGCTTACCGGATCCCATAGGGAAAATGACAGCTTCCAGCATTACATCGTCTTGTTAGAATGTGTCATACCTCAAGCAGCAAAGGACTGCAAACTGTTCCCCCAACTGAAGTTAATGCTCTCAACAGTCCTGTGTGGAACAGCCATGGATTTTAGTTACGGTTGCTAAAATCATTTTCCTCATACAAACAGAATTCTTCATCTCTTTTCTGTTTCTGAGTAAATAGTACGTACCAGCACTATTTGAAAATAACAAACTCTTGATTGAATAATGAAAAACTACAGTTAAACACTAAAAAACTCTAAGCCATCTCCGTGGAGATGTTGCCTGTACAACGGCAAAGAGAATGACTGGGGTAGGCGGAGCCTAGGAGGGATCATGTGACCAGCTTTGCTGGGCTCTTTGCCATTTCCTGTTGGGGAAGAGAATATCCCACAAGTAAGGATGACGCCGTGGACCGGACACACCTATGTTGGAGAAACGATTATTAGCCCTGTTTTTACCTTTAGATTTTTTATCCTGTGGTAAAAAAGTTCCTTTCCCACCAGTAACAGTTGAAATAATGGAATCCAACTGAGAACCAAATAATTTGTTACCCTGGAAAGAAATGGAAAGTAAAGTTGATTTAGAAGCCATATCAGCATTCCAAGTTTTAAGCCATAAAGCTCTTCTAGCTAAAATAGCTAGAGACATAAACCTGACATCAACTCTGATAATATCAAAAATGGCATCACAGATAAAATTATTAGCATGCTGAAGAAGAATAATAATATCATGAGAATCACGATGTGTTACTTGTTGCGCTAAAGTTTCCAACCAAAAAGTTGAAGCTGCAGCAACATCAGCCAAAGATATAGCAGGTCTAAGAAGATTACTTGAACACAGATAAGCTTTTCTTAGAAAGGACTCAATTTTCCTATCTAGAGGATCCTTAAACGAAGTACCATCTGACGTAGGAATAGTAGTATGTTTAGCAAGGGTAGAAATAGCCCCATCAACTTTAGGGATCTTGTCCCAAAATTCTAATCTGTCAGACGGCACAGGATATAATTGCTTAAAACATTTAGAAGGAGTAAATGAATTACCCAAATTATCCCATTCTTTGGAAATTACTGCAGAAATAGCATTAGGAACAGGAAAAACTTCTGGAATAACCACAGGAGCTTTAAATACCTTATCTAAACGTTTAGAATTAGTATCAAGAGGACCAGAATCCTCTATTTCTAAAGCAATTAGTACTTCTTTAAGTAAAGAACGAATAAATTCCATTTTAAATAAATATGAAGATTTATCAGCATCAACCTCTGAGACAGAATCCTCTGAACCAGAGGAATCATCAGAATCAGAATGATGATGTTCATTTAAAAATTCATCTGTAGGGAGAGAAGTTTTAAAAGATTTTTTACGTTTACTAGAAGGAGAAATAACAGACATAGCCTTCTTTATGGATTCAGAAACAAAATCTCTTATATTATCAGGAACATTCTGCACCTTAGATGTTGAAGGAACTGCAACAGGCAATGGTACTTTACTAAAGGAAATATTATCTGCTTTAACAAGTTTGTCATGACAATCAATACAAACAACAGCTGGAGGAATAGCTACCAAAAGTTTACAGCAGATACACTTAGCTTTGGTAGATTCAGGACTTGACAGCGATTTTCCTGTAGTATCTTCTGACTCAGATGCAACGTGAGACATCTTGCAATATGTAAGAGAAAAAACAACATATATATAAAGCAAAATTGATCAAATTCCTTAAATGACAGTTTCAGGAATGGGAAAAAATGCCAAAGAACAAGCTTCTAGCAACCAGAAGCAATAAAAAATGAGACTTAAATAATGTGGAGACAAAAGTGACGCCCATATTTTTTCGCGCCAAATAAGACGCCCACATTATTTGGCGCCTAAATGCTTTTTGGCGCCAAAAATGACGCCACATCCGGAACGCCGACATTTCTGGCGCAAAATAACGTCAAAAAAATGACGCAACTTCCGGAAATAGAATTTTTTGCGCCAAAAAAGTCCGCGCCAAGAATGACGCAATAAAATGAAGCATTTTCAGCCCCCGCGAGCCTAACAGCCCACAGGGAAAAAGTCAAATTTTAAGGTAAGAAAAATTTTAAATTAAAATGCATTATCCCAAATATGAAACTGACTGTCTGAAAATAAGGAAAGTTGAACATTCTGAGTCAAGGCAAATAAATGTTTGAATACATATATTTAGAACTTTATAAACAAAGTGCCCAACCATAGCTAGGAGTGTCACAGAAAATAAGACTTCCTTACCCCAGGACACTCATCTACATATAGTAGACAGCCAAACCAGTACTGAAACGAGAATCAGTAGAGGTAATGGTATATAAGAGTATATCGTCGATCTGAAAAGGGAGGTAAGAGATGAATCTCTACGACCGATAACAGAGAACCTATGAAATAGATCCCGTAGAAGGAGACCATTGTATTCAAATAGGCAATACTCTCTTCACATCCCTCTGACATTCACTGCACTCTGAGAGGAAAACCAGGCTCCAGCCTGCTGCGAAGCGCATATCAACGTAGAATGGGAGGCAAAGTTTGTAAAACTGAATTGTGGGTGTGGTGAGGGGTGTATTTATAGGCATTTTAAGGTTTGGGAAACTTTGCCCCTCCTGGTAGGAATGTATATCCCATACGTCACTAGCTCATGGACTCTTGCTAATTACATGAAAGAAATGTGGATGTATGTATTAATTAGTTATAAATAATTTGACACATATCTCTTTCTTCTGGGGATCGTCTATTACTCTAGTTCAATACGGGACTCATTTTGAATGTATTCCTAATGAACTGAAAACTATCCATTTTACTCATTGGATGAATGAAATCATGCGATTACGATACACAGAAACTGACTTGTTTGAGAACTCCAACATACAGGACAACTCGAAAGGGAACTGAAAAACAAAACGGTTCAAGATTGGTTGATATTGCTCTTTTTGAAATAATGTGTTTTCATTGGTTAGCTAATTAGTAAATTGTTTTAGGTATGAATTTTATGTTCTAACTTTGTGGAATCACCTGTGGAGCCGTTAGTCAGAAATTATTCTGCGAGTATACTGCACTAATTTGCCAAGGTGTTTGGAAACACTACACCAATGTGATACTCTCTAAACAGATACAGACACAGCTCGTTTGGAAGAATTGTAAAATACAGAGAGAAAACCTCTGAAGACCCCTAAGAATCAGCGCCTGTACTTGCTACATACATCGTAGGACACTATTACCAGAAAAAGTAGGCCCTGCACCCCTTTTGATAGATGCAACGATACACTGGCTTATGAGCTAAAACGAGAGTATCAACAGTTTTCTCTCATGGCTAAGACTAAGGGTTCAATCCCATGCAGTCAGCCTCAGAGAATCCAGATTGTGATAAACACAAGGACCCTGCTCCAGCAAATCCCTGTAACAAGGTCCATGGAGGTAAAGCCCCTAAACTGCGATATAACTCGTAGATATTAACAGAGCAAACTGTCTCACAGACACCTGCTCCTGCTAGGATAGAACCATCCACAACAAAGCGTGACATGGCAGAAAGAGAAGGTTAAAAAGAAACCTCTAACAGATGCTAGATGTCTAGCATACTCTGGATGAAAAAGCTGAAGCCTCGAAATCTTGATAGTCTTCCCCATCAGATACAAACGTTCAAGCAGGGAATGATGGTAGGGGACATCCGATCCTGAGAAGTACGCTCATAGAGAGGGTCGCTGGCGATGAGCTGAAGTGGGCCTCCGCCCACTATCAAACACGAGACCCCCTCCCTCTAGTAGGAGGAGGAACTCTCCTCCAAAAGAAGATCTCCCCACTGGAAGGTCCTATCTGGTATGAACCCAGAAGTCTAAATCCTCCAAGCAGAAAGCTCGCTGAGGAACCAAAGGAATAATTGGAATAAAACTCCCAACCCACGGACCTCTCTAGGACCCTCTTATCCAACGGACAAGGAAGCGACAAAGTCAAAACCGCCCGGGAAGAGTTTAAGAGAAAAAATTCTCAGAGAATCCTTAGGGAGATCTGAACGGAACACTGGGATTGATTTCCCCAAGCGGTATACAATGTAAGTATACCAAGTCTACTAAGTCCCCAACTCCATGCCGAAGTCTCGACCTCGGCTGTGTATATCACTCTCCACCCCCGCGTCAACGAAAACCAGAAGGGGGACTGGAAGGCATAATCCGAAGTGTAAATTTCGCAAGAACTCAGGAAAAATACCTGTCCATAAGGTAAAAACAGCATCCAAGATTCCCCCTGGTGTCTACACCAGCAAATCCGGTCTAGATCCAACTCTGAGGATCGAAAAGACACAAGAAAAACCCAAAAGGTCTATTAGCAGGTGAAGGTAAGAAACCCATAAAAGCCGAGACCTGGGACTACTGTAAAATCTGTAATCAGGATACTGCAACCTTAACTCCCAGATCCCAAGAAGCAAACCTAGGATCAGAACGAGGTTTACTGTAAGATACAGTTCCTAAGAATCAGATTTTCCAAGTACTAACCAGGGCCGACCCTGCTTAGCTTCCGAGATCAGACGAGATCAGATGCATTCAGGGTGGTGTGGCCGTAGGCTGCTCAAAAAGGATGAATCAGGAAAGACATCCTTCTTCCTAACCAAAGGAAGGCAGGACCTTACATTTTCCAATGAAAAGAGGAACTAATAAACTCTGCTTAAAAATCATAGAACCCAATTAGAACGGGAAGACCATCCCCCTATTAGGGCATGCACCAGAGAGGAGGAAAATATTCCCACAGTGCGATGGATACCAGGACAATGACTCAAAAGATCACTTGACAAACTTACCTTTCTCTGAGAAGACAACTGTCCAGAAAGAAGTCTAGTTCCGACCTCTAGGACCCCTAGATTTATATGATCCAGTATTAAGCACCCAACCCAGATAATACCTAAACAGGACCAGCCTGTTAACTAGGATAGATGGGCCTGCTGTACCTGGACCGGAAATCTAGAAAAAAAACTCCTCCTTTTGTTGGAAAGAAGGAGCAAATCTGTCGGAACAATCCAAGGCAAAAACGAAACTCTTAAGTTCCAGCAAAGCTAGAACAACTGAATAATCAAATTAAAAAAATAAAGCTCTGAGGCTTAAATTTTTTTACTCTAAATCATCGGGGGAACTATCACCCCGAACAGAAATCTGTAAGCTTCCACCAGAAGTTTCTAACAATCTCGATCATCAAAGTCGATAGTACCAAAACTCCCATGTGACAAAACGTCTTTAAGAAGAGTTTCTATAACAACCCAGAGCTATGAAAAACAACAAACTATCCGGAACGGAATAGCAAAGTAAAAGAAAACAGGCAAGCTCCCCCATAGAGTTCGGAACTGGGATTCTAAGAAAACAATAAAACAAAAGAAAAACAAGACGACAAGGAATAGGATCCCATCCTTCCCTCGTCTAGTCAAGATCGATATCAGATTTAGAGGACTGAGATTCAACTGACAGATCAGTACTGGGAACCTCTAACATCGCCAAAACCTCTCTCAGGAGTAAACACAGGCGTGCCAATCTAAATCTGAATGCTAAGCCCTCCGCAGTTGGAGGACCCAAGTCAGCAGACTGTGACCCTGGAGGTTCTCACTCTGAGGCCTCATAGGGTACCGCATCCCCAGAGGACTGATCACACAATTGTTATTTTACACAAATGTCCAGGGGCATGGGAACCCAAATTACTCCTTCGCTTACGTGTAGAAGGAATAGGTAACTTCGCTAAGGCCGCAAAGATGGCCATGCGGAACTGCGTAGTAACCTCTGTTGGAAACAAACCTTAGAGGCGAAGGAGGATCGTAACTCAGGAAAACTGCATATGTAGGAACAGAATCTAGGGAACACACCTCACTGGACGAAGAATCTTCAGAGGCGGATGGCTCAGTGGTCTCTAACATCTCAACATTGGTTGATGAGAACAGCCTATTGCGGCATACAAAACATAATTGAGAGGGCTGGATTACCTGGGCCTCCACACAATATACACAGGTATCAAATTCTGTATCGGAGGGATCCCACTCCAAAATATCCTCCATAACTCATCTACATCAAATTATAGAAAGGAAAAACAACTGGCACCTTATACCCCCAATGGATGGGGCACTCACCACTTCCTATGACCCAGACAGATAGAGATGAGGCCCCTCTCCGCAGACACCAGGTCAGGAATCGGAAGCGGGGGGGGGGAACGTGACCACTACCGACCGGTCACATGGTGCACATGCAGGGCCTGGCTCTGCTAAGGAAAAAGCACGCCATCTTAAAGGGCCAGTAAACCTAGAAAATAATGTTATATAATTCTGCACATAGTTACATTATATTAGTGCTAGCTTTATGCGACATAATATTGCGGTTACATTTTTATTAAAAAAAAAAAAAAGAGGGTTTTTCAGACCCGCCCTCTTATCTACTGAGCGGGTCTGTTTTTTTCACTGAGCGCATCTGGGCAGCTGTCTAGTCACAGCCCGGCCCGATCGCGCCATTACACTCAATGTAGCTCGATCCTGCTCTGTCTGACAGCAGGAGCGAGCTACATTGAGTGTAATGGTGCGATCGGGCCGGACTGTGACTAGACAGCTGCCCAGATGTGCTCAGTGAATAAAACAGACCCGCTCAGTAGAGCACAGAGGGCGGGTCTGAAATGCAGAATTGTATACCATTATTTTCTAGGTTTACTGGCCCTTTAATATAAAGAAACTGTGCAGCTCTCAAAATGAAAATAACCTGTACGTTCCGTATCAGCCTAAGAGCCCCACTGTTCAATAATTCCCCTCAGGAGATATTAACCCTTGATTCCATAAAGATAAAGGAGTCCCACTGTGACCCTGTCTTATCGTTAACATGTGTGTAAAGTAAAGAAACAATCTTACCGGAATCTATGCAGTGGAACAGTGACACAGTCCTTCAAGTTTGTCAGATTGTAGCAGCGCTTCTCACATGGATTTAAGTGACGAAAGCAGGCAGCAAAACGCGTCAACGCTGATTGCTTAAAGAGCTGTTAATATGAGTCTGGATGGGTTCTCCAGACTAACTTTCGTCAATGCTCTCACTGAGAGACTGACAAGACTACTTAAAACTCCAGTTCTATCTCGAGTACTACCTTCCATAAGAGACTACTCTAAATCTTCTGACAGAATGACTGGGGGATGAGGGGAGTGGGGGAGGTATTTAAGCCTTTGGCTGGGGTGTCTTTGCCTCCTCCTGGTGTCCAGGTTCTGTATTTCCCACAAGTAAGGAATGAAGCAGTGGACTCTCCTCATATTAAGATGGAAACAGCTATTTGAAATAAAAAAAATAAACACGAAGGAACAATTTTAAATAATTTTTTATAGAGGTTTGAAAATGTAATACAGCAGACATGCAGAGAACAATTGTCTCTCCAGCACTAAAAATAACCAAGATATATTGTCAAGAACATCTACCCAAATATATCATATACAAACCTCAAATTTTAATTATATTATTTAGCTTCCCTCATTAACATTAGAGGTCACTTCTAGACCTCATCAAAATTACATAAGGGAATATATTATTATCTAACTAGGAATGCAACATTTTTAGAGTTAACAATTTCTTAAACTTCTAAGAGACGCATATAAGTACAAAAAACCCCAACACATTTATGGAGAACATTTGGAATACACAAAGGGTTCAGTACTACAGCCCGCTAATATTTTCCTATTTAAAAACTTTAAAAATTACGTCTTTCCCTAGGGATTTGTTAAATAAAAGATGTACTTCAGGCATATCATTCAAAAAGGCTAATATAAGATCATTAAATGACTATAGTAGAGTTTTCACTGTAGTTAGAGCTAAAGTGTAGACAATAATTAGCAGTGAGTGAGTATTTTCCCCTACAGAGATTAGATGTGGGCATGATGTACTACAGGTGCCACTATAAAATATACCATTACACGATGTTAAACAAATACAAAAACTATATAAAAGTGTCTAGGGCTATCAATTAGGTTTGGGAATGAAAAAAAGGGTAAATGTATCCCTTAAAGGGACATTGTACTCTAGGTTTTTCTTTGCATAATTGTTTTGTAGATGGTCCATTTATATAGACCATCTGGGAGTGTTTTCGTAACAATTTTTTTTTATTGTTTTGCTTATGCTGATTTTCAGACTCCTAAACAAGTCTCAAAGTTTTAGATGTATACTGATGTCTGGTTGTGTAATGGGACTTTTCATATGCAGCGGAGGGGGGTCTGTTCTTCCTGCTTTCCCAGCCCTCTTAAATGGGTGTCCCAGGCTAACCACGTCAACAATGCTAAACTTGGAGCTCCAATGTAATTTTTTGTAAAGGTTTTATACTGGATTGCTATATCAGTATCTGAGCATATTGTTCTTTATAGTAGTGTCTATTACATGCAGTTATATGAAGATTGGTCTATACAGTCCCTTTAATCTATCAGATAATCAAATAAAAATAAAAAACAATAGGGGGAACATCATCATCATGAAGGCTTTAAGCAACTATGTTAGACTTTGTGTGTATAATAATAAAAAATAAAAAAATTATGAATATACCGCCTATGGCTTTAAGAAATGTGTCACAAGAAAAGAAAATATCGTAGTAAGAAATACCGTTGAAAAGTGCAAAGCATTTCTCCAACATTCTATAACAGGCATAGACTAACCTCCATGCGATTTTAAACAACTTTCCAATTTATTTTTATCATTAAATTTGCTTTGTTCTCCTGGTATTCTTTGTTGAAAACTAAGTCTTGTAGGCTCATATGCTAATTTCTAAGCCCTTGAAGTCCACCTCTGTATTTTGACAGTTTTTCACAGCTAAACTGCGCTAAATCATTTGGGCAATATAGATAACATTGTGCTCACACCAGTAGAGTTACTTATAAATCAGCACTGATTGGCTAAAATGCAGATCTGTCAAAAAAGCTGATAAGGGGACATTCTGCAGAGGCTTAGATACAAGGTAATCACAGAGGTAAAAAATGTATTAATATAACTGTGTTGGCTGTATAAAACTGAGGAATGGGTAATAAAGGGATTATCTATTTTTTATAAAAAATAAAAATTCTGGAGTAGACGGTCCCTTTAATACTTCTAAACTGTAAACAATAAGAATCTAATACCAAACATACCCTAGTAGAGTTAAATATAGAGTGCAATTATCTGAGCCTCAAAGAGAGCGTACTGAAGAAAGTAAAAATTCAGTTGACTCCATCGTGTAGATGAGGTAATAAGGAGACGTTCAGTCCCGACATGATATTAAAAATGTCACATTTATTAAATAGGGTTATGCTTATGCGGGATCATTAACAGTTTGCAAGTGAAGACGCTATATTTAAATTCAACCTTCTTGGGCATTAACATTAAGCCATGAAAAGATAATGTTTTTACATTTAGGGCACCATCTTATATAGGACATAAAGTCTCAGACAATAGGATTGCCATGCAAATAGTGAAGCATAAAAAAGAAGTATCCTGTTAAGAGCCAACAAAGCATCAGCAGAGGTATGGGGTAGGAGTATAATGTAGATTTGTAAAGGGAGGCAGAAGATGAATCCCTGTGACTGAATTTACAGAGAGCCCATGAAGGATTTCCCATGAGGCGAAAGCATAGTATCAGAGAGCACTACTCCATTCACATCCCTCTGACAAGCACAGATTCTGAGGGGAACCGGCTTTAATATGCTCTGGAGGGCTTTTCACTGAAGAAATCAAGCACATCATGCTTTAACTACCTCCAACGGCAAATTTTAAAACTAAGGTATGAGTGAGGTGGGAGGGTTTTTAAATGCTTTTTGGAGTTTGGGGAAACTTTGCCTCCTCCTCTTTTTATGATCAATGTTACCGATTAGTTGTTGCAGCCCTAATCCTTAGTAAGCTGCAAATAGAACTTCAAAGCTCTAACCACATACAAATTATAGAGAAGCCTCTCCATAGAAATAGATTAGGACAAAAGGAGGGAACAACAATCTCCCGATTGATGTCAGAAGAAATCACCAAAAAGTCAAACTTCAGTCTCAAAATTGCCTTATCCTAATGAAAAACAAGATAAAATAGGCACACAACAAAGAGCAGACAATTCAGAAACTCCTCTATAAGAAGAAAGAGACAAAAGAAACAAGACCTTACAGGACAAGAGCTGAATCGTGCATAGGTTCAAAAGGAGAAACCTGCAAAACTCTTAAAACCAAATTAGGAATCCATGGAGGGTAAATTGGTTTAAATCACAGGCTTAATCCTTACTAAGGCCTGGACAAAATTCTGAATATCTGGAAATTAAGCAATCTTCTTGTGAAGTAAGACAGAACAGAGATCTGGCCTTCTAAAGAACTAGTGGATAAAGCCTTATTAAAACCATCCTGAAGAAATTGAAGAATTGTAGGAATTCTCAAAGAGTGTCAACTGAACCCATGTTCCATATGCCATGAAATAAAAGCCTTCCAAACCTTGTGTTAAATCTTTCTCGTCTCAACCAAAGTTTCAATGGCAGAATAAGAAAAACCACTTAAAACTAAGCGTTCAATCTCCAAACCATAAAGTTTAGTGATTTTAGGTCCTGATGGAAAAACTGACTTTGAGACAGAAGATCCTGACGCAAAGGAAGAGGCCACGGAAGACAACAGGACATCTGTACCAGATCTGCAAACCAAGCCCTGCAAGGCCAAGCTGGAGCAATCAAGGTTACCGATGATACCTCCATTGGTAACAGAACAAGATGTGGAAAAATGTAGGTCAGATGAAAAAACCAAGGCACTACTAGAGCATCTACAAACTTCACCTGAGGATCCCTGGACTTCGCAAAGTATCTGGGGAGCTTGTTGCTCGAGAAGCAATCAGATCTACTTCTGGAAGACCCCACTGGTCTACAATCTGACTGAAGACTTCTAGTTGAAGAGACCATTCCACATGGATGAAGGGATTTGTGACTGAGAAAATCTGCTTCCCAATTGCTAACACCTGGAATATGTACTGCAGAAATAAAACAGAAATTGCTCTCAGCCCAGGTCAGAATTAAGGAAACCTCCCTCATTGCCCGGGAACAATTGTAGTAAGCCACTGCTCTGACACTGTCTGAGTGGAAAGGCAAAGTCTCAATTTCAGGAGAGGTCAGAACTGAAATTCTGCACAGAATATTTATGCAGAACTTCGCCTCCCGAAGTAGCCACACTCCCAGTGCTCTCTGGGACCCCCAGACTGCTCCCCAACCTGAAAGACTTCCATCTGTTAAAATCACAGTCCAATTTGGATGGCCAAGGGATGCCCCCAAAATAATCTTTTAAGCCAGATGAGTGTAATCCCTGCACCATTGAGGAAACAAACAAACAAAGCTGAAGAGGCCTCATGTGAAACCGAGCAAAAGGAATAGCATTTGAGGCTGCTATCAACAGACCTAAAACTTCCACAGAAAGAGAAGGAACTGACTGAAGATTTAAACAAGCCTAGCGTAACCTCATCCTTCTCTGTTCTGTCAAAGAAAGATTAATATAGACCAAGTTGATTAGCATACCCGGAAAAGTAATCCCGGACTGAAGAGATGGAGAACTTTTTGGAAAGTTTACTTTCCAACCATACTCTTGAAGAAACAAAAGTCTGCTGGAATGAGATACTGCTAAATTTAAAGATGGAGAGGAGAGACCCCAGAACCTTGGTTAAAAAAAACAAAACTGGGAGCAGAAGCCAGGCAAAACGAGAGAGTAATAAATTCAAAATGCTCGTCCAGGAATGCAAACTTTAAAAATCGATGATGATCCCTATGAACAGTGATATGAAGATAAGCATCCTTCAGATCTAGAGAGGACATTAACTGTCCTCTTTAAAAATAAAAAAAAAGAGGAAAAATAGTCCTTATAGAACCCTAAGAAACAAAGTTTACAAATCCAAAACAGGTCTGCAAGTTGCTTCTTTCTTGGGAACAATAAAGAGGTTGGAATAGAAACCTTCACCCTGTTCCAATACTGGAAGTATTGCACAATCCATTACTCCTAGGTACTAATACCCCAGAGGCAGAACTTTTTTTGCTTTCTGCAATGAGTTTTTTTTTTAGAGAAACATTTTCTGCACGTCATTTTCAAATGCAATTCAATTTTAAAATTAGGCAGTTACACTAAAGCACTAGTAAAAAAAACTGCAATGTGCTGATTAACACTACAATTCCAAATGTGTGTGTGTGTATATACTGTATATATGTATATGTATATGTATATATATATGTATATATGTATATATATATATATATATATATATATAAAACATAATTTATGTAAGAACTTACCTGATAAATTCATTTCTTTCATATTGGCAAGTGTCCATGAGCTAGTGACATATGAGATATACAATCCTACCAGGAGGGGCAAAGTTTCCCAAACCTCAAAATGCCTATAAATACACCCCTCACCACACCCACAATTCGGATTAACGAATAGCCAAGCAGTGGGGTGATAAAGAAAGGAGTAGAAAGCATCAACAAAGGAAATTTGGAAATTATTGTGCTTTATACAAAAAATCATAACCACCATAAAAAGGGTGGGCCTCATGGACTCTGCCAATATGAAAGAAATTAATTTATCAGGTAAGTTCTTACATAAATTATGTTTTCTTTCATGTAATTGGCAAGAGTCCATGAGCTAGTGACATATGGGATATCAATACCCAAGATGTGGATCTCCACTCAAGAGTCACTAGAGAGGGAGGGAATAAAAATAAAAACAGCCATATTCCGCTGAAAAAATTAATCCACAACCCAAAAAAATAAGTTTATTTTCATTTTTGAAAGAAAAAAACTTAAATCAAAAGCAGAAGAATCAAACTGAAACAGCTGCCTGAAGAACTTTTCTACCAAAAACTGCTTCCGAAGAAGCAAATACATCAAAATTGTAGAATTTAGTAAATGTATGCAAAGAGGACCAAGTTGCTGCTTTGCAAATCTGATCAACTGAAGCTTCATTCTTAAAAGCCCACGAAGTGGAGACTGATCTAGTAGAATGAGCCGTAATTCTCTGAGGCGGGGCCTGACACGACTCCAAATAAGCTTGATGAATCAAAAGTTTCAACCAAGAAGCCAAGGAAATAGCAGAAGCCTTCTGATCTTTCCTAGGACCAGAAAATAAAAACAAATAGACTGGAAGTCTTCCTGAAATCTTTAGTAGCTTCCACATAATATTTCAAAGCTCTTACCACATCCAAAGAATGTAAGGATCTTTCCAAAGAATTCTTAGGATTAGGACGCAAGGAAGGGACATCAATTTCTCTACTAATGTTGTTAGAATTCACAACCTTAGGTAAAAATTGAAAAGAAGTCCGCAAAACTGCCTTATCCTTATGAAAAATCAGAAAAGGAGACTCACAAGAAAGAGCAGATAACTCAGAAACTCTTCTAGCAGAAGAGATTACCAAAAGAAACAACACTTTCCAAGAAATTAGTTTAATGTCCAAAGAATGCATAGGTTCAAATGGAGGAGCCTGTAAAGCCTTCAAAACCAAATTAAGACTCGAAGGAGGAGAAATTGATTTAATAACAGGCTTAATACGAACTAAAGCCTGTACAAAACAGTGTATATCAGGAAGTATAGCAATCTTTCTGTGAAATAAAACAGAAAGAGCGGAGATTTGTCCTTTCAAGGAACTTGCAGACAAACCCTTATCCAAACCATCCTCAAGAAACTGTAAAATTCTAGGAATTCTAAAAGAATGCCAGGAGAATTTATGAGAAGAACACCATGAAATGTTAAGTCTTCCAAACTCTATAATAAATCTTTCTAGAGACAGATTTACGAGCTTGTAACATAGTATTAATCACTGAGTCAGAGAAACCTCTATGACTTAGTACTAAGCGTTCAATTTCCATACCTTCAAAGTTAATGATTTGAGATCCTGATGGAAAAACGGACCTTGAGATAGTAGGTCTGACCTTAACGGAAGTGGCCAAGGCTGGCAACTGCACATCCAAACCAGATCCGCATACCAAAACCTGTGTGGCCATGCTGGAGCCACCAGCAACACAAATGACTGTTCCATGATGATTTTGGAGATCACTCTTGGAAGGAGAACTAGAGGCGGGAAAATGTAAGCAGGATGATAACACCAAGGAAGTGTCAGCGCATCCACTGCTTCCACCTGAACATCCCTGGACCTGGACAGGTATCTGGGAAGTTTCTTGTTTAGATGAGAGGCCATGAGATCTATCTCTGGAAGACCCCACATCTGAACAATCTGAGAAAACACATCTGGATGGAAAGACCACTCCCCTGGATGTAAAGTCTGGTGGCTGAGATAATCCGCCTCCCAATTGTCTACACCTGGGATATGCACCACAGAGATTAGACAGGAGCTGGATTCCGCCCAAGCAAGTATCCGAGATACTTCTTTCATAGCTTGGGGACTGTGAGTCCCACCCTGATGATTGACATATACCACTGTTGTGATATTGTCTGTCTGAAAACAAATGAACAGTTCTATCTTTAGCACAGGCCAAAACTGAAGAGCTCTGAGAATTGCACGGAGTTCTAAAATATTTATTGGTAATCTCGCCTCTTGAGATTTCCAAACCCCTTGTGCTGTCATAGATCCCCAAACACCTCCCCAACCTGAAAGACTTGCATCTGTTGTGATCACAGTCCAGGTTGGCCGAACAAAAGACGCCCCTTGAACTAAACGATGGTGATCTATCCACCATGTCAGAGAGTGTCGTACATTGGGATTCAAGGATATTAATTGTGATATCTTTGTATAATCCCTGCACCATTGATTCAGCATACAAAGCTGTAGAGGTCTCATGTGAAAACGAGCAAAGGGGATCACGTCCGATGCTGCAGTCATGAGACCTAAAACTTCCATGCACATAGCCACTGAAGGGAACAACTTAGACTGAAGGTGCCGGCAGGCTGCAACCAATTTTAAACGTCTCTTGTCTGTTAGAGACAGAGTCATGGACACTGAATCTATCTGGAAGCCTAAAAAGGTGACCCTTGTCTGAGGAATCAAGAAACTTTTTGGTAAATTGATCCTCCAACCATGTTTCCGAAGAAACAACACTAGTTGATTCGTGTGAGATTCTGCAGTACGTAAAGACTGAGCTAGTACCAAGATATCGTCCAAATAAGGAAACACCGCAATACCCTGTTCTCTGATTACAGATAGTAGGGCACCCAGAACCTTTGAAAAGATTCTTGGAGCTGTTGCTAGGCCAAGTGGAAGAGCAACAAATTGGTAATGCTTGTCTAGAAAAGAGAATCTCAGAAACTGATAGTGTTCTGGATGAATCGGAATATTAAGGTATGCATCCTGCAAGTCTATTGTGGACATATAATGTCCTTGCTGAACAAAAGGCAGAATAGTCCTTATAGTCACCATCTTGAAAGTTGGTACTCTTACATAACAATTCAAAATTTTCAGATCCAGAACTGGTCTGAATAAATTTTCTTTCTTTGGTACAATGAATAGGTTTGAATAAAACCCCAAACCTTGTTCCTGAGGAGGAACTGGCATGATTACCCCTGAAGACTCCAGATCTGAAACACACTTCAGGAAAGCCTGAGCTTTTACTGGATTTACAGGGATACATGAGAGAAAAAATCTTCTCACAGGAGGTCTTACTCTGAATCCTATTTGATACCCTTGGGAGACAATGCTCTGAATACAATGATTTTGGACAGATTTTATCCAAATATCCTTGAAAAACCTTAATCTGCCCCCTACCAGCTGAGCTGGAATGAGGGCCGCACCTTCATGCGGACTTAGGGGCTGACTTTGGTTTCCTAAATGGCTTGGATTTATTCCAATTTGAGGAAGGCTTCCAATTGGAAGAAGATTCCTTGGGGGGAGGATTGAGTTTTTGTTCCTTATTCTGACGAAAGGAACGAAAACGGTTAGAAGCCTTAGATTTACCCTTAGGTTTTTTATCCTGAGGCAGAAAAACTCCCTTTCCCCCAGTGATAGTTGAAATAATAGAATCCAACTGAGAATCAAATAAATTATTACCTTGGAAAGAAAGAGATAGTAATCTAGATTTAGATGTCATATCAGCATTCCAAGATTTAAGCCACAAAGCTCTTCTAGCTAATACAGCTAAAGACATGGATCTAACATCAATTTTTATAATATCAAAAATGGCACCACAAATAAAATGATTAGCATGTTGCAGTAAGCGAATAATGCTAGATATGTCAGAATCCAATTCTTTTTGCGCTAAATTCTCCAAACAGAAAGTTGATACAGCCGCAACATCAGCCAAAGAAATTGCAGGTCTGAGAAGATGACCTGAATATAAATAGGCCTTCCTTAGATAAGATTCAAGCTTCCTATCTAAAGGATCCTTAAAGGAAGTACTATCTTCCATAGGAATAGTGGTACGTTTAGCAAGAGTGGAGATAGCCCCATCAACTTTGGGGATTTTTTCCCCAAACTCCAATCTAACTGCTGGCAAAGGATACAATTTTTTAAACCTTGAAGAAGGAATAAAAACATAATTTATGCTTACCTGATAAATTCCTTTCTTCTGTTGTGTGATCAGTCCACGGGTCATCATTACTTCTGGGATATTACTGCTCCCCAACAGGAAGTGCAAGAGGATTCACCCAGCAGAGTTGCTATATAGCTCCTCCCCCTCCTTACGTCACCTCCAGTCATTCGACCAAGGACCAACGAGAAGGAGAAACCAAGGGTGTAGTGGTGACTGGAGTATAATTTAAAAAAATATTTACTGCCTTAAAAAACAGGGCGGGGCCGTGGGACTGATCACACTACAGAAGAAAGGAATTTATCAGGTAAGCATAAATTATGTTTTCTTCTGTTAAGTGTGATCAGTCCAGGGTCATCATTACTTCTGGGATACCAATACCAAAGCAAAAGTACACGGATGACGGGAGGGATAGGCAGGCTCTTTATACAGAAGGAACCACTGCCTGAAGAACCTTTCTCCCAAAATAGCCTCAGAGGAAGCAAAAGTGTCAAAATTTGTAAAATTTGGAAAAAGTATGAAGCGAAGACCAAGTTGCAGCCTTGCAAATCTGTTCAACAGAGGCCTCATTCTTAAAGGCCCCAAGTGAAGCCACAGCTCTAGTGGAATGAGCTGTAATTCTTTCAGGAGGCTGCTGTCCAGCAGTCTCATAAGGCCTAATCGAATTATGCTACGAAGCAAAAAGAAGAGAGGTAGCAGAAGCTTTTTGACCTCTCCTCTGACCAGAGTAAACGACAAACAGGGAAGACGTTTGTCGAAAATCTTAGTTGCCTGTAAGTAAAATTTTAGGGCACGAAACTACATCCAGATTGTGCAGAAAGACGTTCCTTCTCGAAGAAGGATTTGGGCACAAGATGGAACAACAATCTCCTGATTGATATTCCTGTTAGTGACTACCTTAGGTAAGAACCCAGGTTTAGTACGCAGAACTACCTTATCCGAATGAAAAATCAAATAAGGAGAATCACAATGTAAGGCTGATAACTCAGAGACTCTTCGAGCCGAGGAATAGCCATTAAAAATAGAACTTTCCCAAGATAACAACTTTATATCAATGGAATGAAGGGGTTCAAACGGAACACCCTGTAAAACGTTAAGAACAAGGATTAAACTCCATGGGATGGAGCCACAGCTTTAAAACCAGGTTAATCCTGGCCAAAGCCTGACAAAAAGCCTGAACGTCTGGCACTTCTGACAGACGATGTGTAACAGAATGGACAGAGCTGAGATCTGTCCCTTTAATGAACTAGCGATAACCCCTTTTCTAAACCTTCTTGTAGAAAAGACAATATCCTAGGAATCCTAACCTTACTCCAAGAGTAACCTTTGGATTCGCACCAATATAGGTATTTACGCCATATTTTATGGTAAATCTTTCTGGTAACAGGGCTTCCTAGCCTGTATTAAGGTAGTCAATAACTGACTCAGAAAAACCCACGTCTTGATAAAATCAAGCGTTCAATTTCCAAGCAGTCAGCTTCAGAGAAGTTAGATTTTGATGTTTGAAAGGACCCTGAATCAGAAGGTCCTGTCTCAGAGGTAGACGACCAAGGTGGACAGAATGACATGTCCACCAGGATCTGCATACCACGTCCTGCGTGGCCATGCAGGCTGCTATTAGAATCACTGATGCTTCTCTCCTGTTTGATTCTGGCAATCAATCGAGGAAGCATCGGGGAAGGGTGGAAACACATAAGCCATCCTGAAAGGTCCATGGTGCTGTCAAGGCATCTATCAGGACCTGCTCCCTGGATCCCTGGATCTGGACCCGTAACGAGGAAGCTTGGCGTTTCTGTCGAGACGCCATGAGATCTATCTCTGGATTGCCCCAACGTCGAAGTATTTGGGCAAAGACCTCCGGATTGAAGTTCCCACTCCCCCGGATGAAAGTCTGACGACTTAAGAAATCCGCCTCCAAGTTCTCACTCCCGGGATGTAGGATTGCTGACAGGTGGCAAGAGTGAGACTCTGCCAGCGAATTATCTTTGATACTTCCATCATTGCTAGGGAGCTCTTGTCCCTCCCTGATGGTTGATGTAAGCTACAGTCGTGATGTTGTCCGACTGAACATGATGAAACCCCCGAGTTGTAAACTGGGGCCAAGCCAGGAGGGCATTGAGAACTGCTCTCAATTCCAGAATGTTTATTGGCAGGAGACTCTCCTCCTGATCTCCATTGTCCCTGAGCCTTCAGAGAATTCAGACAGGCACCCCCAACCTAGTAGGCTGGCGTCTGTTGTTACAATTGTCCAGTTTGGCTAGCTGAATGGCATCCCCCTGGACAGATGTGGCCGAGAAAGCCACCATAGAGAGAATTTTGGTCTCTTGATCCAGATTCAGAGAAGGGGACAAGTCTGAGTAATCCCCATTCCACTGACTTAGCATGCACAATTGCAGTGGTCTGAGGTGTAAGCGAGCAAATGGCACTATGTCCATTGCTGCTACCATTAGGCCGATTACCTCCATGCATTGAGCCACCGATGGGTGTTGAATGGAATGAAGGGTGCGGCAAGCACTTTGAAGTCTTGTTAACCTGTCTTCTGTCAGTAAATCTTCATTTCTACAGAATCTATAAGAGTCCCCAGAAGGGAACTCTTGTAAGTGGAACGAGTGAACGTTTCTTTTCGTTCACCTTCCATCCATGTGACCTTAGAAATGCCAGTACTAACTCTGTATGAGACTTGGCAGTTTGAAAGCTTGAAGCTTGTATCAGAATGTCGTCTAGGTAAGGAGCTACCGAAATTCCCCGCGGTCTTAGTACCGCCAAAGAGCACCTAGAACCTTTGTGAAGATTCTTGGAGCTGTAGCCAATCCGAATGGAAGAGCCACAAACTGGTAATGCCTGTCTAGAAAAGGCAAACCTTAGATACCGGTAATGATCTTTGTGAATCGGTATGTGAAGGTAAGCATCCTTTAAATCCACTGTGGTCATGTACTGACCCTCTTGGATCATGGGCTAAATTGTCGATTGTCTCCATTCTTGAATGATGGAACTCTTAGGAATTTGTTTAGGATCTTTAAATCCAAGATTGGCCTGAAGGTTCCCTCTTTTTTGGGAACTACAAACAGATTTGAGTAAAACCCCTTGTCCCTGTTCGACCGCGGAACTGGATGGATTCACTCCCGATTAACAAAAGATCTTGTACTGCAGCGTAGAAACGCTTCTTTCTTTGTTAGGTTGGTTGACAACCTTGACAGATGAAATCTCCCTCTTGGAGGAGAGTATTTGAAGTCCAGAAGGTATCCCTGAGATATTATCTCTAGCGCCCAGGGATCCTGGACATCTCTTGCCCAAGCCTGGGCGAAGAGGAGAAGTCTGCCCCCACTAGATCCTGATCCCGGATCGGGGGCCCTCAATTCATGCTGTTTTAGTGGCAGCTGCAGGCTTCCTGGCCTGCTTGCCCTTGTTCAGGACTGGTTAGGTCTCCAGCCTTGTCTGTAGCGAGCACCAGATCCTTCTTGTTTTGGAGTAGTGGAAGATGATGCTGCTCCTGCTTTGAAATTCCGAAAGGAACGAAAATTAGACTGTCTAGCCCTTAGGTTTGGCTTTGTCTTGAGGTAGGGCGTGGCCCTTACCTCCTGTAATGTCAGCGATAATTTCTTTCAAACCAGGCCCAAATAAGGTCTGTCCTTGAAAGGTATATTAAGTAATTTGGACTTAGAAGTTACATCAGCTGACCAGGATTTTAGCCACAGTGCTCTGCGCGCTTGAATGGCGAATCCGGAATTCTTAGCCGTAAGTTTAATTAAATGTACTACGGCTTCCGAAATGAAATAATTAGATAGCTTAAGTACTCTAAGCCTGTCTGAAATGTCGTCCAGCGTAGCTGAACCAAGATTCTCTTCTAGAGACTCAATCCAGAATGCACGCTGCAGCCGTGACAGGCGCAATACATGCAAGAGGGTTGCAATATAAACCTTGTTGAACAAAATTTTTTAAGGTAACCCTCTAATTTTTTATCCATTGGATCTGAAAAAGGCACAGCTATCCTCCTACTGGGATAGTGGTACGCTTAGCTAAAGTAGAACTGCTCCCTCCACCTTAGGGACCTTTTGCCATAAGTCCCGTGTGGCGGTGTCTATTGGAAACATCTTTCTAAATATAGGAGGGGGGTGAGAAACGGCACACCGGGTCTATCCCACTCCTTAGTAATCAATTTCAGTAAGTCTCTTAGGTATAGGAAAAACGTCTGTACTCGTCGGTACCGCAAAATATTTATCCAACCTACACATTTTCTCTGGGATTGCAACTGTGTTACAATCATTCAGAGGCCGCTAACACCTCCCCTAGTAAACACACGGAGGTTTTCCAGCTTAAATTTAAAATTTGAAATATCTGAATCCAATCTGTTTGGATCAGAACCGTCAGCCGCAGAATGAAGCTCTCCGTCCTCATGTTCTGCAAGTTGTGACGCAGTATCTGACATGGCCCTAGCATTCATCAGCGCACTCTGTTCCACTCCCAGAGTGATCAGCTTGCCTCTTAGTTCTGGTAATTTAGCCAAACCTCAGTCATAACAGTAGCCATATCTTGTAATGTTATTTGTAATGGGCCGCCAGATGTACTGGGCGCCACCATATCGCACCTCCCGAGCGGGAGATGCAGGTACTGTCACGTGAGGCGAGTTAGTCGGAATAACTCTCCCTCGTTGTTTGGTGAAATTTGTTCAATTTGTACAGATTGACTTTTATTTAAAGTAGCATCAATACAGTTAGTACATAAATTTCTATTGGGCTCCACCTTGGCTTTAGGCACAAATAGTACAGGTCTCATCCTCTGAATCAGACATGTTTAACACACTAGCAAATAAACTTGCAACTTGGAAATACTTATTCAAGTAAAACACAATGAAAAAAACGAACTGTGCTTGAAAAGCACTGAATATATATAACAGATGAAATCAATCAGCTTTATAAAACAAAAGGCAACTTAGTAAAGGCTTGTACCCAGTAGCAAGAAATAACTAACCCTGAGGCATAAAAAAGTTAAAGAATAAACGTTTTATTTTTATTTTTTTCACAGTCAACTACAATCTTACAGCTCTGTTAGATTACTTCCCTCAAATTAGCTTTGAAGATCCCGGGTTCTGTAAGATAAACCGGAACATGCAGGAAAAAACAATGAGCTTTTGACTGAAATTTTTGATAGCGTAGCAAAAGCGCCAAAAAAGGTCCCACCCCCTCACACACAACAGTGAGAGAGATTAAAAACTGTCATAATTAGATCCAGCAACTGCCAAGTGGAAAAATAGTGCCCAAACATTTTATTCACCCAGTACCTCAGAAAATGAAAACGATTTACATTCCAGCAAAAACGTTTAACATAATTAAGAATTATTAAAAAGCCTGTTGTATTCTAATAGGCTAAAATCTTATATACACAGTGTAATTCCAGTGAAGTACCATTCCCCAGAATACTAAAAATGTAAATTATACATACAGATATAATGTCGGTATGGCAGGATTTTCTCAGCAATTCCATTGTTAGAAAATAAAAACTGCTACATACCTTTTTTGCAGAATAAACTGCCCGCTGTCCCCTGATCTGAAGTTTACCTCTCCCTCAGATGGCCGAGAAACTGCAATATGATCTTAACAACTCCGGCTAAAATCATAGTAAAAACTCTGGTAGATTCTTCTTCAAACTCTACCAGAGAAGGAATAACACACTCCGTGCTATTAAAAAAAAACAAACTTTTGATTGAGAAATAAACTAAATAAAATCACCATAGTCCTCTCACACATCCTATCTAGTCGTTGGGTGCAAGAGAATGACTGGGGGTGACGTAGAGGGGAGGGGCTATATGCAACTCTGCTGGGTGAATCCTCTTGCACTTCCTGTTGGGGAGGATAATATCCCAGAAGTAATGATGACCCGTGGACTGATCACACTTAACAAAGAAATAAGTAACTGGCTTATTCCATCCCTAAATCATATCAGAAATAGCCTCAGGAATAGGAAAAACCCCTGGAGAAACCACAGGAGGTTTAAAAAACAGCATTTAAATGTTTATTAGACTGAACGTCAATCGGACTGGTTACCTCAATATCCAAAGTAATTAACACTTCTTTTAATAAAGAACGCATATACTTTATTTTAAATAAATAAGTAGATTTGTCAGTGTCAATGTCTGAGGAAGGATCTTCTGTATCAGATAGATCCTCCATCAGAAGAGGATAAATTATTATGTTTGTTGCATTTGAAATTTCATCAGCTAAATGAGAAGTTTTAAAAGACCTTTTACGTTTATTAGAAGGTGGAAATGCAGACAAAGCCTTCAGGATAGAATCAGAAACAAATTCTTTAAAATTTACAGGTATATCATGCACATTAGAAGTTGAAGGAACTGCAACTGGCAATGTACTATTACTGATAGATACACTATCTGCATGTAAAAGTTTATCATGACAACTATTACAAATGACATTCGGTCGAAATAATTTCTACAATTCTACAAATGCACTTAGCTTTGGTAGAACCGATGTCAGGCAGCAATGTTCCAACAGAAACTTCTGAGACAGGATCAGATTGAGACATCTTGCACAATGTAAGAGAAAAAACAACATATAAAGCAAAATTATCTATTTCCTTATATGACAGTTTCAGGAATGGGAAAAAATGCAAATAGCATAGCACTCTGATAGAGAAAAAAGCAAGAGGCAAACATTCATGGGTATTGAAATAATGAAAAAGTTTGGCGCCAAGTAAGACGCACAACGTAACTAAAACTTTTTTGGCGCCAAAAATAACCGGAAATATGACACACTAATGACGCAACACCGTGTGAAAGGTCTCGCGTCAAGTATGACGCCGGAAATGACGAAGTTGCGTCATAGACGTATTTTTTTCGCGCCAAGAATGACGCAATAAAGTTTAACATTTGACGCACCCACGGGCCTAATACCCGCAATTTGCAAGAAGTAGTCTCAATTCAAAAAAAGACTAAACCCCAGTTGAAAATAAATTTCTTTAAAAAACATAATTTATGTAAGAACTTACCTGATAAATTCATTTCTTTCATATTAGCAAGAGTCCATGAGCTAGTGACGTAATGGGATATACATTCCTACCAGGAGGGGCAAAGTTTCCCAAACCTCAAAATGCCTATAAATACACCCCTCACCACACCACAATTCAGTTTAAACAAATAGCCAAGAAGTGGGGTGATAAAAAAGTGCGAAAGCATATAAAATAAGGAATTGGAATAATTGTGCTTTATACAAAAATCATAACCACCCCAAAAAAAGGGCGGGCCTCATGGACTCTTGCTAATATGAAAGAAATGAATTTATCAGGTAAGTTCTTACATAAATTATGTTTTCTTTCATGTAATTAGCAGAGTCCATGAGCTAGTGACTATGGGATAATGATTACCCAAGATT